>NW_010972864.1:8367993-8368512 GCF_000737465.1 Haliaeetus leucocephalus | reverse complement strand
GGTCGGCGGGTGGTGAGCGATTGCCCTGTGCATCATTTTGTACATTTCAATCCTTTTATTACTACTGTTGTCATTTTATTAGTGTTATCATTATCATTATTAGTTTCTTTTCCGTTCTATTAAACCATTCTTATCTCAACGCAGGAGTTTTACTTCTTTTCCTGATTTTCTCCCCCATCCCACTGGATGTGGGGGGAGTGAGTGAGCGGCTGCGTGGTGCTTAGTTGCTGGCTGGGGTTAAACCACAACAATGCTCCAGGTGCTGGAGCAGAGATTCCCCTGCAGCCCGTGGGGAAGACCATGGTGAGGCAGGCTGTCCCCCTGCAGCCCAGGGAGATCCACGGTGGAGCAGATATCCACCTGCAGCCCATGGAGGACGCTGTGCCGGAGCAGGTGGATGCCCCAAGGAGGCTGTGACCCCGTGGGAAGCCTGCACTGGAGCAGGCTCCTGGAAGGACCTGTGGACCCATGAAGAGAGGATCCCACGCTGGAGCAGGTTTTCTGGCAGGACTTGTGACA
>NW_010972864.1:8261984-8367983 GCF_000737465.1 Haliaeetus leucocephalus | reverse complement strand
GCCCAGGAAGAAGGGAGGGGTGGGGTGAAAGTGTTTTAAGATTTGGTTTTATTTCTCATTACACTGCTCTGGTTTGATTGGCAATAAATTAAGTTAATTTTCCCCAAGTTGAGTCTGTTTCGCCTGTGATGGTAATTGGTTGAGTGATCTCTCCCTGTCCTTATCTCAACCCACGAGCCCTTTGTTCTATTTTCTCTCCTCTGTCCAGCTGAGGAGGACAGTGATAGAGTGGCTTTGGTGGGCACCTGGCATCTAACCAGGGTCAACCCACCCCAACCACCACCCTGTCAGGATCCTAATTCCTGCCTGCTTAAGATGGTATAATTCACTTTCTGAAGTTGTCTGCCATTTTCATTTGCCTCAAAGGACAGCTATGCAATGTTAAAGTTACCAATATATTGAAAATTGCCAAACTTCTGTGCATTTCCATTTTTTTTTTCCTGGAACATCACAAGCTCTCTTGAGAATCTAATTTAGCACCTGAGAGGCTGCTCTTTTTTTATTGTTATTTATTTCTTACCAGAAAGACTTTGCATGCTACAGTCATTATGTTTCAAGACAATGATTTTATTCTAATAGCACAAAATGTTTTAATATTAAGCTTTGTCTTGTCCTTGTTTAGAGTTGAGGAAAGTACTCAGCTATTTTTCCAAAGAACAAAAGAGGAAGGAAAAATGGGTAGGCTAAAATAATTAACACTAGCTCAAATCATTTGAATATGTAAGAGCTGACAGAAGCCACATTTGATAAAACTAGGTACTTACATGCTTATTTATTCAGAGTTCAATGAAGAACTGTCCATCAGATTGGCACATTTTGTGTAGTAAAATAAAAAATAACACAATGAAAAGAAATGAAAGTGAAATTAGTTTGACAATAGACACCAAAATCTTTTGCTTCTCTTAAAAACAAAAACAAAAAAGCAACATACAGTTTAGAGAAAAGGTGAGTATTACCAGTCTGCTTTGACAACTACTTTTAAAAAAGATAATTTGATTCTTCATCTTGTGGCATGTCATATACTTATTTACTCCTGGGCTACTTGACAAAGAAATGACAGCAAGGTAGTAAAGTAATCAAGGAGTTTAAAAGCTACTCAGAACAGGAAATCAGAGCAGTATTGTCAAATTTAGATATGAAAAACCCATGAACATGTAATCAAAACCTTATTCTTGTTCTCCTTTTGGCTTTTACAGCTTTTATTTTTTTCATAACCATGAAGACACACGTTGGCATGGAGATGTTATCTACCTAAGATTTTCTGTGTCAGAGGAATAGCAATCTCAATGCTTTCTCCTAGTCCATTCAAAAAAAAAAATGCTAGCCCGTGGCACTTAGGATTCAAACTGCACCAAGTTTTAGGTTCAGTTAAGTTTGACATTTCAAGGGTCAAAAGTAAATTTTAGCTCATATCAGCTGAAACACAGGAAAGATTTTCAAAGCACATAGTAACCCTAAGCAGATTGCCTCTTCACCGCTGTTGCCTGAACATCCTCTCCTCCAGACACCAGAGCTACACCATCCTCTCATCTCATAGTCACTTGTTCTGGGGTTTAGGGTTTTTTTCCCACTTGTTGGTTTGGGAACTTTTGCCCCACCATCACAATTTTCTTCTTTTTTTAAGGCCATAAACAGGCGCAAATCTGTAGCCATCATATCAGTCACTGTACATTGAGTACTCCCCATTCAACATGGGGAGAATGTGGGATTTCCACAGCAGAGGTGAACAGAACAAAAACCTGGTAAACCAAAAGATGGCACAGAGTTGTTTTAATGTTTCTGTGATTAGTGCTTTGCTGTGTATGAGAGATCAGAGCTCCAGGGTAACTTCAGGCACTTGCACTTAGGGCCAGCAGTTTTAGTCTAGCAGTTGAACTGATCTCCTGACTGTCACTGACTGGTTCCAGTTTACTGATCTTTCCACTTTTTTTTTTTTTCCTGTTGAGCCAATTTACAAGGCAAAACAGCTTCGTGCTGTCAGTTTGTTCGTTCCTCTTTACTATTTTCACTGGAATTTGCCTATTCACTGAGCATTAAGAAAGCAGCTGGAGATACAAGGCAACAAAATTAATTTATATAGCTTTTCATGAAACAAAATATACATATCAATAACTTTTTTACCTAAAACTTGGACTAATGGTATTCTCAAGGATAAGGAAATAGCTAAAGTAATTAGACTTACTCAGCTAAATATGGGGATGTCTAATGAGTCATCCAATTTCTATCTCCAGGCCGCAATGTTTTAACAGGTCTTTCTTCCCTAATAAATGAACATAAACCCTAGTGCCTGTGATTCTATAGCGCTGTGACACTTTGTTCCTCTTCAGCACTCTACTCAGAGCAGTGCAGTCTTTCCGTTGTTTAAAGGGAAAGCAGTCCAAAAACTTGTTGATTGGTGTACATCAGCCATCAATAGCCTTTCAATGTGTATGGTTTACAATTGCAGTTTGCTATGTTTAAATGTCATCTGCATTCTGTAAATAAATGAATGCCTGCACACACAAACCAGGGGACAATTTAGTATATATGCCAAAAGCTTGTGTTACTGTGGGTTTTTTTCCACTCTATGTGAATTACTGACCTCTAAGGACCCATCCTGTAGATGATAACTTTGCATTTACAAAACATTTAAGTGCAGTGTCCCATCAACATATTTGTAGTTTCCTTCCTTCCCAAATATCAGACAAAATACTTCCTAAGATTTCTCTGGAGCAAAGCAGTTTTTAATAGTACTGACTGTATCCAATGTTCTAACAGCAGTTAATTTCCCTCAACAGTCACATGTGTATATACAGTCACATACGAATCAAGATAATTGTTTTCTTGCAATTTATCACAGAAATAAGTTGAAAAACAAGATAGTGGAGAAAAAGCCAATAGATTGTTAGAAGCTCTGCCATCTGGTCTATTATGAAATGAATCTAATTATCTGGAAAATGTGTGTCTATAAGTAAAATGTATGCAAATATGAATAGATGCATTCAGAACTGAAGTCTACTCACAAGCAACTGTGGCCAGTGCATATTAATTATTCAGTTTTATGACATGTGGAAGTCTATAACATGATAGCAAAGGCAACAACAATCAGAAGAGCTCTCTTCTATTTCTTACTATCTTTGTTCTCAGTTTTTAAATCAGTAGACTCTTTTCTTAAAGTCATAAGGCACAGAGTTCAAATGGGAACAGGTGAAGAACCAGCCTACTAGATAATGATCATAATGGACAGCCAATTTTACAAAAGAAAATTGAAAGATTTTGGAAGAGGAAACCACAGAAGAAATAGTACTGTTCCATGTGAATACTACAGGGAGTAAATGGTGGAGAATTAATATTTAAGCAGAAAGTAACATTGGCACCAGAACTGATGAGTGTAAGCTGAGCAGATATTAATTCAGCAGAGGATACCTATCCTAGAGAAGAGTAAGATTCTGGAACAGTTTTCTAAAAAGAGCAGTGGAGACAAAATTATAACTTGTTTTAAACTGAAGCTTGATGCATTTATGGGAAGGATCATATGACAGTTTCCTTTTATAGCAAGAGTTTGGAGCTGATGACTTAGCAAATGCTTTCCACTCTTCTGTTGTTTGTCATGATATTTTTATGCTGTGATTTTCAACACTTTACAGATTGCCATCTGAGCCACTTCATAAATCTGCCTTTACAGCAACTGAATTGATTTTTGCCACTCCAGCAAAGTAAGCCTGATAATCCAGAATTTATTTCACAACAAACCTTTGAAAAATGTATCGTAACTGTTAGTTTTACTGGTTTTCTTTCTTTTTAAAATGAAAAACAGACTGCTCATCATATATTTTTAGTGTATTATACATCTACATCAATTACACTCGATTGTATCCATAGCCTTTGGAATTAATCCGACAATCATATTACACTTTAGAGCCATTTCCTAAGTAACTAAAAGAGTCACATACATGCAATGCAGCCTTTAGAAGTTTTTTTCTTTTCCCTAGTGACTTCTCTTTTGTTTTTCAGCTCTTCCATATGCACTAAAACATCCATGCAACGTTGTCATTACTTTTTGTAATGGTATACAGATGTGTAATGCATTAATGAGCTGTGGGAGAGCAAAAGAACAAGGGAGACTGGAATGGTTCTATTAGGAACCATGAAAGGTGAAAGGGATAGAGACCAATCTGGGGGAAAAAACAGCAGCTATGAAAAACAATCAATCAAAACTTGAATGCTTGTTTGAATTTACTTTGATTTGCAGGAGAAAGAATTGGTAGCAAAAGTTCTTATCTTATTTATTTAATATGTTAGTACATTCAAATCTTGCTTTACATGGAGAGTTGGGCTCCTGAAGAGAAAACATTTTTAATTTAGATATGACAAAATAGGCTAGTCAGAAACTTAATGTAAGACAAAGGGCAAGAACTACAGTGCCAAGAGTACAGATTGCCTCAGAGCACGTTTTGTTGATTTACTGTGGTTTTGCTCTTGAAAACTTTGTGTGTTTATCCATGTATTCTATTGATTTGTTCCTTTTGGGAAATGTGGAAAAAATTGGACTTGTGGATTATTTGGAAAAGGCCATTGATGTTCAGGGCAGTTGACAGCTTAGTTCAACCCCAGTGATATCTATTTACAGTTCATGTGATTTTGGTTATCATAATTCTTGTGCATCATCACATTATTTGATTCCACAAATCATGGGTTTAAAAGTCTACTATCTCATGTTTTGTTTTGTTTTTTTCATCAGAGCAGTCTCTCTTTCTAAAAAGGCATTCAGTTACCTATTGCCTTCACTTGAATTTCTAATTTTTTGTGCTATGCATGGGTAGCGCTTTCATGTCAATGTGTGCATGACTTTCATTTTCTGTGGCTTGTTATTGTGTCACTTTATTCAGTTTTGGCTGCAGTAAATTTTTCTTAAAAGTTTCGTCTTTGGTGTTAATGCCACCTGTGCAATTTATTTTAGGAATCTTTTCTACTTTTGGTAATATTCATTTACTACTTGAAAGGTTTCTGTGTTAGAATACTCCCTATGTTCTGAAAGGATGTATTCAGCAGAAAGTAGAAAAAGAGAGGAGGAATTCTGAAACAGCATCAGAATTTGTTTTCCCAGGCAGATAGAGTAGTTTGTATATCAATGTTTACAAATACAGAAAAACAAAGGGTATTATTATAGGGAAATATATAATAGCTAGAACTACAGATATATGTAGCAATACATGAGTGTGTACATATAAACTTCCATAAATACATACTTACATGCAAATATTTGTGTTGCTTCCAGGTACAATCACTATTGATGCTATAACCTTCAATGCCCGTTACACACATTTGTCTTCCTTTTTTGGCTTCCACACAAAGTATAAAAATTTTTTTCTCCTTTTATCTCTGGAAAGGGTTTTTTTTCCTATGAAAAATTAGGTAATAATTCTAGTATTCTGTAAATGGTCGGTCTTTCAGTTTTGTTCCTCTACTTGAAGAATGCTGTTGGGATGACCAGTAATTTTCCAGACCTCCAACAGGAACAGAACAGAGGGATGGCCTACTTTCTAGGGGGACAGACGGAAGAGGGTGAGTGTAGCTTAGCTATTTTGCCAAGCTGGAGCAATTTCAGGGCACAGGAGTTGGGGATATCTGGGACAGCAGCAGGGCATCACTTGTTCATGTTGGCTTCCTACTGTTTGGTAGTGAAATCGCCCAGAGGTTAGAAGAAATTTCATGTATCTACTAGGCAAGAGGCCTTTTTGCGTACTGGAGTTGGCTATTACAGCTATTTTGGATGGCTATTTGGATAGCTTTTTACTGCTGGCAGCAATAAGATGCAGATGTTCACATTGGATGTTAGCACTGATGATCATAGTCCATTTTCCTCCTGTACATGTGCTGAAACTCCAAGTAGATTATAGAAGAATAGCATATATTGTTTTTAAAGGGCAGTTTATATAAATTTTTTATTATTTTTTATTTTTTTATTTATGTTTAAATATACAAAAATACCTCTTGTGGGACTATGAAGATCTTCACTGGGCTCCCATATAGACATTGAAGCATCACGCTTTATCTTCTCTTTGTCCTTTCTAGAGAATGGCGATGGGTTCTTGGCCTGAGATCCCTCACTGCCGTCCAGGTGGCAGTGCTGCACCATATTTAGCAGTTCCATGAAGTCTGCAGAGTCATGTTTACAAACTTCAAGGAAATGTCAGAATACAGCATCATCAATGCACAACATTTGAAGAGGAGGCGGCCAAAATTCCAGTCCTTCTTCACAAGGTATGTGATGATGGGAAGCTTTCAATGTTACTGTTACTAAGACACCGCGTCTTACTGTCAACAGCAATGAAGTCACATGAGATGTGGGAGAAGAACGGGCCAAGCAAGATAGCAGCTTCCTACCTCACACAAGCCAATAATAGTTTGGCAGAGAGAGGAGAAAACGGTTTGTTTTGAGCTGCTTCACTACTCTGCAGGAAATGACTCCAATGAAAATTTCTTCTTTATCTATTGCTTCCTACCCTTCTCTGTTAGGTATTGGCTTTGGGAAACACTCATTCTTCTCTTTTCATGCCTTAACACTCAATTAAGAATTGAATGCACTTTAAAGGGAACTTAAAATCTCAGAATTATTTCTGACATTTCCTAACTTTAGATCCAGAGTTAAAATTTATTCTGCAGTCATTTTTTCCTCATTGAAGATGGGGTATCCCTGCAGTTATTTTTCAACCTTTTTTGTGTTGCTGGATATAACAAAATAAGCTTTCCCAACAGATGTGTTCACTTTTCTCCAAAACACACTCAGCTGACAAATGCCAGTGATTTGGTATGGCTACAGATTTACTGAAGGAACCGAGGGCATTTTCACCTTCTAGGTTGGACTGCGTGCTCTGGACATGCCTTTTAATGCATGCCAAAATGAAACCTGAGATCACAGCATCCATTCTAGTGCCTTGCTTTCTGCTGGAAGATATTCTGGTCTGCAGAGTGGTGATCTGCATGACAATACATTTCCCTTGTCACAAGAAGCAGCTGTCAGGATTGAACCTGCATTGCCAAGTCCACCTAGTTGTCAGGCTATAGACAGGCAATGAGTCTGAGAAAGTACTGCTTGAAAGATGTAAAACTAAAGCTCCCTAACATTTTTCAGCAAGTAGAAAAGAAGAAAACACAACAAGTGAAACTAGGTAGAGAGAGCTATGAGAAGAACTGTCTTCATACACAGCACTCACATTTCCTCTTAGGGAATTGTTTTTATGGAAGAGCATGGGGGACAAAGTGAAAAGGAGATGTGTTCAGCAGAATTAGTCTCTCACACAAAACTGAGCATGATTATCATAGAATCATAGAATGGTTTGCGTTGGAAGGGACATTTAAAGACCATCTAGTCCACCCCCCCTGCCATGGGCAGGGACACCTTCCACTAGACCAGGTTGCTCAAAGCCCCATCCAACCTGGCCTGGAACACTTCCAGGGATGGGGCATCCACAACCTCTCTGGGAAAGCTGTTCCAGTGTATCACCACCCTCATCGTAAAAAATTTCTTCCTTATGTCCAATCTAAACCCACCTTCTTTTAGTTTAAAACCATTGCCTCTTGTCCTGTAACTACAGGCCTTGGTAAAAAGTTTGTCCCCATCTCTCTCACATATTGAAAGGCCACAATAAGGTCTCCCTGGAGCCTTCTCTTCTCCAGGCTGAACAACCCCAACTATGTCAGCCTTTCTTTATAGGAGTGGTGTTCCACCCCCCTGACAATTTTTGTCGTCCAATTCTGGACCGACTGTACCAGGTTCACATCTGTCTTGTAGTGGGGGCCCTAGGTAGGGCTCGATGCAGGTGGCGTCTCACAAGGGCACTGTAGAGCGGGTGAATCACCTCCCTTGACCTTCTGACCAGGTCTGATTGATAAGACCAAATGAACTGTTGCTGTTTTCTGAATTCCCAGCTATAATGAGACAAATACATTGAAAAATTTGGGAACTTACATATCTTTTCATGTAGTGAAGCTGGTAGCTATTTGCCTTTGCTACAGCACACATTTTTCTAAAAATTGGCTTGTTCCTTCCTGTCAGGTTATTGATCTAATGAAATGATTTTCAGGAACTTCTCAAATCATTTGACTGATATTTAATTTTGATATTAAAAGTAATTCTATTGACCACCAGACAATCTATGGCTGGCTTTGCAATCTCAGTTTCTTGTGTGAGCCAGTCTTTTCTGTCAAAGAATTGAGGAGACATAAGGCTTGATTCAAAGCCTATGAATAATTTTTTTCATGGGCTTTGAAGCATGTCATAAATCTCCTGCAGAGAAATTTCAAAATTCTTATCTACCCTTTGAATTAGTAAGGTTTTAAAGTGGAACAGTGCTTTAATAGACCAGTGAAATATTAATTCATGCAGTAGGGAATATTTCTTCTCTGTACCACTGTATTTTGAGGATAACTGGCAACTATTGATTATTTAATTGCTTTGTGATATATTACTTGATTGTAGAGCCACACAACCATCTACTGCCATCAGTATTAAAATCTGAATAACTTCTTTCCGTTATGAAATTTAGTTTCTTTCTTATTTGATTCCTTATTTTAAATTTACTTCTTTAACATTGTGATTGTTAAATAACTTGGGGAAAAAAAACCCAAACCACCATATATAATACACACAATTAACTAACTACCGGAGTTTGAAATCTCTGGAATCATAAAGAGGTGGTACAAAAAATAACCTATAAACAAGTGACATTACTGATACTGCACTGTGCCTATCACCGACTCCAACCACATACTGAAAAACTGGGACATTCATAAATTAGGGCCAGACTGAATTAAGAACTGTAGCCAGTTTTTTTGAGCAAGACTTTCAATGAAAACAAGGCAGAAGTGTGGAAGACTTCAGTGGAGGATTCTTCAGGATTCTATTCTGGGCTGCAGAAATTTGTTGAAAGTTTAGTGTGTTCAGTAGTGACTATACAGTTTATATTACTGTCAGTTGAAGAGCCAATGTTTTTAATTTTGGATTGTTTATATTTGGCTTGAATAGGCATTTAAAAATTGATGGTAAATACTGTGAAACATTCAAATAGAATACAGAAAAAATAAAATGTGGCTATATTAGTATAATTTGACATGATGAGATAACAATACAAGCTGGTTGTGTGCTTATTATGTTGGGGAGTTATGTCCCTGACATTAAAAAGAAAAAAAAACCCAAAAAGCAAAGAGGAACAAGAGCTAACTCTGAACATATGTTAGTGGCAAGGAAGTGCTTTTCATGATTGCATTTTACATATGACAGGCTAACTAGTAGACATCTTTTTTATCATGATAAACCTGAAGAAGATGTTCAGCAAATTGTAGATCATGTCATATTTCAGGTAAGCATGTTTTCATGCCTCATGCTTTCTGAGCGTGCCTTTGACTAGTGTTGACAAGTGACTAACTACTAAACTGTCACTGGAGATGTTTATACATGTACAAATGGAAAAAAAAAAATAAAAAACTTGATCTGAAAATTTTCTACTTACCAGAAAAGGAGTTCATGTAAGACTTCCTAAGGACAATAAGCAATGGTTTTGATCCATTTCAATCCTAGGTCATCAAGTCTGGTGTTTGTTTGCTTTAAAGCATTTAAATGTTATTTTCTGCCTTGTTTGCAAGACTGAAATGATTTCAACAGTTGAATTGACTCAGTTGCCATAGGATAACCTAGAACACAGATTATGCTATCTGCTTGTCTGTAACTTGTGCAGATTGCTACCCAGTAGTGTTAGTGATGTAATTCTGGGTAATTAATCTCCCAAATCAAAGCAGCTCAAGTTACATGCATTTATCATGGGACTAAAGATCATGCCCAAGCGTAATTGTAAACCTGTCAGCTCAGGGAGGCTCATTTTTTTGACCATACCCTTGTGTTGCCAAATCACATTTATAAACAGGAATTTCACCTTGCAATCACATAGCAGTATTATGAATAATTATAATTTCTTTAAAATTTTCTTTCAATATAAAAAAAAATAAGATTAGTAACATTTGATGAACTTCTAAAATTTTTTTTGCTGAAGTTGCATTTCTTCTTTGTTATGCTTTGAGGCAAGACAGGGTCTTAAAAAAATGCAGCGTTCTGAACAGAAGATAGCAAACACGTTGAAGCAAGACATAATATTGAAAGTATTTTACAGCATATTACACCACCCATTTCTCTTCCAGTCAATATATCCTGAATCTCCCACCTCCAAGTAAATCCCCAAAGCAGACTATTCCTTCTACTTAGAGTAAAGCACCAGAAATCCCACTTGATGTACTAAAGGTCTTTAGATAAACAGGAAAATAAGACTATCTTGAGAGAGAGGAAGCTGCTTAACTAAGATGACACTACTTACAGGAATAATTTACTAGTAGACAGGATTTGTAATGGAAGAAAAAATAAATGGAAGTTATCTTGTGAATTAAATTGAAAACACAAGGTCAAATTCCTGTTGGTCAAAGAGTTGCTGCTGTGAGATGTTAAGGAATGATAATTTATGAATAGTCTTTTGTAATGGATTTCTTCTTGTTTCTCAGAATTATCTTTGTGTTCACAAAAAGGAGATACTCTAGCCTGAAGAAGAAATTTAGCTAGGACAAATTCTAGAGTGGTTTGGGATTAATAATTTTCTCCTATGTGTAATCCTTCATTCCTGTTAAATTTGTGCTATGCTGCTTTAGGTAACAGCAAGCTTCTTATAAAGCTATTATTTCTTCACTGTTGATGCTCAGGCTTTGCCCAGAGCAACTTGAATAGTAGCCTAAAAAAAAAAAAATCAAACTAAAAACTCCACAAATCACTGTTCTCCCATTATGTTGTGCCTTCCTTAAATACACTCCAGAAAGTATAGACTTTGTGTCCGAAAACTGTGTAAACAAGAAGTGATTGATATCTTGTGCCTAAACACTACTCTTTGAATTTTACTCAGCCCTGTTAATATTGTGTTGAAATCAATAGATTAGTCCCGTAAAAAAAAAGAATATTCAAAAGAAACATTAAGAAAGAGCCAAATTGATTTTTTCTGTGTTTTATATATGTAAATAAATAATTTAAAAAAAAATTAAAAAGCTAAAGAATAGCACCTGAAAAAGATTGGAGCTGGGTCCTAACAGCTCAGTTCTCAGCTCCAATGTGAAGAAGTGTGCAAGGTGCATCTACACAATAAGATACAGCCCCCAAAAGAGATATGCAAGAAGTGCCAACTGCAGAGGTCTAGCAGCCTGAGGTTATGCCCCAGCTAGCGGTTCCATAGAGAAGCAGGGATAAAAAGCCTGAGTTTGGCTTTACATTGGCAAGGTTGTGTTCCTTTCAAAATCTGACCAAAGAGCTCTTCAGTAATGTGTGTCATAGTACATTGGACAACTTGATCATCAAGAGACACCTGTCCATGGTATGTCTCTGCCATTTATGTGCCATGTGCTTATCTGTTACTGAGACAAAGAGAAGGCAGAGTGGGGAAGCAATAACCTCCCCAGACTGCTAGGAACTTCAGGGGAGAAGCACAAACTAGCATGTTGTTGCAAGTTGTAATAAATTAAAATAAAAATAAGGAGGAAGAATTTTAAAAATAAGTTTAATGAGAAATTCTTACATTATGGAGAAGGAGATTTTCTTTTAAGATACTGATTTTAGAAGTTTCTTAAAAATAGTGCTGAAAATACTGGTATTTATTATGCTGTTTGTCACCAAAAGTGTGTTTCAATAAATGAGATATTGGTATCTATTTTGAGAATAATTTTGATAAAATGGGAAAAATGAAAAATATTTCCAGTGCTTCAAAAGGAAAATAGCAAAGTCTTTCTGAAATTTTCCACTTACAGAAAAGACAATTAAATTTTTTGAAGCTAGAAAAGACATCCAGTAAGGTCGACTCATCTATTGTGAGATTACCAAAATAGATATTATGTTTTCTTATATTGTTAATTTTAGAAGCAACAGAAATCACATGAAATCAAATCAACTGGCTATGCAAGATTTTATTTTTCAGCAATTTTTGTCAGACTTCATTGTCCAGTTAATGTCACAGACTTCTCTGAATAGTTTAAATCTACTAAAATCTTAAGTGTGGATCCTTTTACAGTCTTATTAATTCCCCAAATGTCATGTCCTTTGCAGTATGGTGAGTCAGGCTGTGCCTTTCATATAGGGATTAAAGCTCACTTTGTTGTAGATATTTTAACGAGCAACCAAATCGTGTTTAGACGGGTGAGTTGAGCATTGTGTTGCCTGCTGTCATTGGCCGTGGGACATCAAGGAGTGCTTCTGAGTTCACAGGTTCAGGGAATGCCTCAGATTCATCCCAGCTCCATCCTGAGGAAGTTGTCCATGTATATGCCAGGACATTTGCTGTCACCCACAACATGTCTAGGTTTATACAAAGAAGAAACCAGCTGGTCCATAATCTGGACATTTAAGGGCACTGGTCACAAATTCCACCTATAAGCCACTTATATGAAATCACAGAAAAAAATCACTGTGTAATGCTCCTTAAGAGAAATTTTATAAGACAAATAATGGCACTTCCCTAAATTCTTTTTCAAAATCTGATAGAACTAAATTTAGACAAAGGTAACATAAAAGCTTTTGAAATTTATTCTAATAGCCCCTTCCCATCACTAATTCATTGTAAAGTCTAATATTGCTTCATATTTTTCCTTCTAACCTTCTAATTAAACTCTTAAAATCAATTTCCTTTATCTTGGAAAAGGAGGTAAGCTAGATAAACTTATAAAAATCCTCCAAAATAGTGATGTCTCTTTTAACTAGTTAGAAATTCAGATATTTTTGTTGATTATTTAAATAAAAAAACTCTAAGTTGCAGAGTTTTCAGTATGAAATGTTTTCAGTGGTATCCATCTGTTGCCTTTCTATCTGATTATTCTTTTTGCACTGTGTCTACCCTGTTAACACTAAGCTGTGTTCTCTAATTCTCCCAGGCCCAAAACAAAATGTGTTTATTTCAATACTGTCCTGTGAGAAAAACTGTGGAAATTATTATTTGTTATCGTTGGCTTCACTAACACTTGCGTCAAAAATACTTTCTCTCACTATTACCAGTTCTGTATTTCAATGTCTTCTGTGGAATTATATATGATAGGAGCAAGATACATTTAACATGATAGTTGTTCCTGTAAATTTAGCTAAGTTGTAGCAACTGAAAAATCTTGAGTAAAAGCTTATCTATGACATAAGCTACTATATTAAAACAGTCTAGTCAGAAACTAATCTATACTCTACAGAACTAGGCAAAACCACATTACTTTTAAACTTTGCACTGTCTGCAGCTGGAAAAATGAAAAGAAGTGATCTGCCAGCAAGATCTACTTTATTACCATTTGAAATAATTGCCAATCTACTTCAAATTTACTGTCAACAGTGGGAATTTTGGTTTATCATGAAAAAAGTTTGATCATTACAGTTGGAGCTTGTCTCCGATGGCATTTCTTCTCTCAACTGTACTTGTCATTCATGTTAGAAATAATTACTGTACAACTAAGTATTTGGGGTTCAAAAAATACACCTGGTGCTTTAAAAATGCATGCAAAGGATTCTTAACAAGTGTCATCTTCAAACTTATGAAAAAATAGGCCACATTTATGTCCCTTTGTTCATACTGAAATCAATCAGATGCTTAGAAAACTGGGGCATAGTTAGCATAATATTGTTGGACTCTGGACCTTTATAACAGAATCTGACCATATGTTTTATGACAGTTAGCTTTTTCAAGAAGTGCACTGTCTCTGCAAATTATCTGGAAAAAAAATAATTAGTTTTGTCAAATTAATCTGCCATTTGATTTATTAAGAGATAATTTAGTGCATGTCTGTACCAGCAGAGCAATTGGTCCATGATAGCTATTTTCAGAACTGAAAATGCAGGGAAAAACAATGAAACTCTGATGTACAGCATTTATTGTCCTGGACACAGAATCTCATAAGCTGTATTCTTTCCCAGTGTGAACTGGCAGATACCCCGGTGCTGCACAGTTATAACCATTTACCAAATCACATCAGCTGTAGCTTGGATAGTTCTGCATCACTGTTCAATATCAGGATCACTTGACTGAATTATATGTAGACTCTTTATAATTCTTCATTAAGAATATAAAATAACCACCTGTTGTTGAGGTAAGATTATGTGTTGAAGAAAAATTTTCCAAAATAGAAACCATGTCATAAAAATGAGAAGAGAACCAGAAGATGATGATATCATGAAGACCAGTGGGAGGACAAGAAGTTGACATGAAGTTTTTTTCCTTTGACACTATTTGCTGCTGTGATCATTTATACCAGGTAAAGCTTGGCAGCATATTCCTGGAAAGTGAATCAGATGGAATATGAATATGAAGAAAGCAGATTTAGTTCTCATATGAGTGAACTTCTGCACCTGATCTATTTTTGGTAAAGTAAAGACTAAGTAAAAGTTTGAAACGTACTTCACTGGAGGCAAAGTGAAGGCATGCAGTACAACAGAGCTTATAAAAGGATATTGAGAGATTCAGCAGAAAGTAAGTTACAGCAATTTCTACTGATTCTCAGAATACTTGTACTCTATTCTACATGAATAAAGGTTTTCCTTAAAAACATGGCAAAATCTGACAAATATTAATTTTTAATCTTGTTCACAGTAGGATTTTCAAAGAAAAATCTACAAAATTAATTGTATAACAGTAACAGAATTTCTTACCTTTTCAGCAACACATGCAGACTGCTACAGGAAATAGAGGTGTGTGAACCAAAACCATAATCCAGATATGGCAATTTTATGTCTGTCTCACTACTGTGTTTAAACAGTGGTGGAATATTTCAGAATACTTGTAGGCTCACACTTATGATACAGTTACTGTAGCTCACCAAGTTCTCATGCACCTGTTTGTACATACTGTAATCCATAGCATATGCATGAGAATGCAATGTAACTGAACAATTTTTCATTTCTGGCTAAGCTAAGCGAAATTCATAATTTGTCCTCCTTTCTTGTGGGTGCTTCAGAAAATTCTCTTTTTTATTTTTTTTGACTGACTGTACCTGGTAATCTGAACACAAAATAAACAGAAGTAGCCAGTAAGAAAAGCTTCATAAACTGACAAACAGCAAATTTAATACTGGCAGCTGATCCCAGCTTCATTCTGGCACATCCTTTGTAGTAAGCCGTGGTGCTCTGCAGCAAGCAAGCAGCAATAGCTTTATATATATGAATGGGGAGGGAAGCAAAAAAAAACACCAAACACCGCACCACCAAACAACAAACCCCCTCCAAAACAAAAAAAAAACACCAAAAACCCCAAACCCACAATAATATCCTATTTGCACAATTTTATTACTCAGTTGTGTCTCTGCTGTTTAAATTCTTCATGTATGAGCATTTGAATGAGCAAAACAATCCTTCTTGAAAATATTCTTAAAGTGGAGTACAAAGAAGAAATAGAATTTCACCTCTCACTTGCCAAAAATATTAATGGATACCTTAGCCCTCTAGTCATCATATCCTAACTGGAATGGTCCTTATCTCTTTTTTACTTGTCTTCATACTCATTGAGTGTAGATGAAATCAAAAGCACAAGTACTGAAAGAGCACCAGCTGTAATCGTGATACTTTTACTGCACAAAGAAATCGGAAGTGCAAGTAGGCTCATCATATTTCCAGACCACTTATTTAAAATTATGTTGCTTTGTTCTCACATAATCAGGAATGATTCCACCCAATCAGATTGCACCAATCATTATAAAATCAGATACAAGTTTCAGAACACCCTCATACCTCCTGAAATGAATTTTAGAAGGATTTCAGCTGTGACCAGATACAAATAGATTCAGTCTTCAGAAAGCTCTGAAATGGAAAAATATCTTTCCATTCCAAAAGCACTGTTTTGTTCTAAGCTACATGTCCTTTATCGTTATATTGATCTCAGCATTGCATTCATAATTTAACTTCAGTCTTTTTTGTGTAATGCATTTAGCATTTTAAATTATTTTTACAGAGTTCACATTTCATGCAGACTGAAGGATCTAAATTTGGACTAACATTCAGCTTACCACAGGGAATCTAATATGATATTACCCCTTTAAAGTATGTAGTAGTACTATACAAATTAACACACTCTGTAGAAATAGGGAGTTGATTTGAATGCAGACATTTGCACTGAAATATTAATTATGAACAAATGCATATGAAGACATTCTGCTCTGGGAAGATAAGGTGCATGCAAGTATTATTGTCAATATAATGAGTAAAACAAAAAAAAGCAGTTTCCCAGACCCATTCAGAAAATGAAATCAGTAACACAAACGAATTAATGGAGGTTATTAGGAAAGGAATCTTTTTAAAGAAGCCAGAGTGAAAGAATTATTCCCCATTTTATGAAAACATAGACATTTTGACATGTGAGACTCCTCTATCTTGTCTTAACACATTTATTACAGTTAGCTGGTCTTCTGTTCACCTTTCTAAATACTGTGCCAATGCAACTGTGATGACAACATTGAAAGATTTTAATGGAGGCAAAGAATTTGATTAGTTTCTGATAAGCTTGGTGTCAGTTAGGACTTATCGCATTTAAAAATACTGAACTACAAAGATGCAAAAGTGCTTAGTAGAACTGAACCAGGCACACAGTATATATTCTGTCAACATTTGTCCATGACCTGGGGAACTGACACCTTTAAATGTGTAAACTGAGACCAACAGGATTCATAGAATTTGCCTTTAAACTTCTTCTTTGAAAGCAGCAGTCCAGTCTACAGACTCTCTAGCAAGTATTTGTAACTGTATGTATAAGAAAGAGATCGGGCAACATTCATTCCAAGCATACATTCCTCATTAAGTAATGCCAATTAGTCACCAAATGGAGGAAGAAGAGGTTTAGATTTCACTGATGTAACTGGTTGTTTAACAATCACCTAGATGCAGGAAGTGGATCCTGGAACACTGAAGAGCCCCACTGAAGGGAAGCAACTTGCATTCTCATTAAGAGGGTGACTTCCTAATTAGGAGGAAATAGAAGGATTTGCATTGAAATATGAAACCAATCTAAATCCTTTAGAAAAGCCTTAAGAGAGCTAGGCTGTAAAATCAAAAATATCTTACCGAGAGCATGAGACTTAGGCAAGATCCACAACTCCAGCTACTGCAATTTCAGGATAATGACAGTAAATCAGCTTAGTGAAGTAAAGAAAGTTCTTTCTGTAAAGTAATTTGAGTAACTGTTGTGGTTTTGTTTTTTAAAATTCTTTGCTTTTTAATTGCTTCTGACAGTCCAGTTTGTTCTGGTTGTTATTAATAATTGCCAGTATTTTCATTTTTATCTCTTCTTGTTTTAAGGTAAGCAAGTAACACTGCTTCTTTCAGAATCTGATATATCTATAAAGAATGGTCTTGAGAAATTTTAGCAATGTTCTACCCACTCAAGCACATGTATATGCAGTACTGGATGGATGGATGTATATATATGTATGTATATACAGCACTGTATATGAACCTAACACAGTGGATTCTCATTTGAAGAGCTTGCACATAGAGAAATGGCACAAAGGGCTGAACATTAGGGAGGGAGGGTATTTTACAGTGGCCATGGTTGTCCATACCAGGCTGCCCAACAAGCAGCAATGTCTTGGACCATATGCTTGAAAGGTAAGGGCCATGGCAGGTGGAGAGGAAGTAATAATTAGTGCGTTATTCTTTTATTCATACATCCTCTTAATAGCTTTCCTTTGAAACTGCAGAGCTGTAAATCTTTAGAGCTTAATTATAACCTTAGATAACATCACTAGGCAGTGCTGTGCCATTGGAAGCTGCCATAAATATTGAAGATCTCCCACTGCCATCTCAGACCTTGTTCTTGACAATCCCCCTGACCTTCCACTTAGTTTCTACTATATCTGTTTGAAGAGGCTCCCACTTCACCCATTTCAGATTTTCACTTTTCAGGCTGCCTGATTCTAAACTTGATTGTATTTCAGACCATTCTGGGCAAGATCCCAGGCTTTGCTGTGGAGTCCTGTCCCTTCTGTCACTGCCTTCAAAGTAAAAGGAAAAGGTAAGCTTTAGCAGCAGAGCTGCAACTGTTTCATCTGGATACTCTGACTATGACAAAGTGAATTTGAGTTTCACTGAACCCCTTCTTTTCTCACTGACAATAATTAACTTCCCCAACTCTCAAAAAAATATGACATGCTTGCTAAGGAAACTTGGCTAAATTACTACACTTGATTGGAGGAAGGTTTTGTTTCTTCCTAGAAATCAAGCATACCTCTTCTAGAATGTAAATACAATAAATAAACCCTGATAACATCATGATACCATCATGTTTGCATGGAAACTACTAGGATAGAGTGTTACTTGTATTGCATTAGGATGATGATCACTCATATATTTTAATGTCATTCAGTAATGTAACTTTAGTTCTTCATTAGTATCTCCCTGTTTGGACACTCATGTTTAAATTATTGGAGTTCTGTATGTTGAAAATTATTAACAGTTGAATACTATTAGAAATGCTCTACAGAAATATATAACCCCAAAACAAAGTATAGGAGAAAGGTTACTGCCTGAACTAAAAGAAAAACATTTTTAAAATAATTTTTAATATATTTTAAATCTTATTTTTTGCTAAAATTTATTTTTCAATGCTTTTACATGAAGGACCTGTTCTGGAAATTTCTTACATGTGACTGAATACTACACTGCAGTTCCTATTCAAAAATATCCAAATTCTAATTCTGATTTTTTAAAGTAAGCAAACTTTCCAATTGTTTTCAAAAATGTGTATGATGCATTGGTACATTCCTCATGTAGGCTTTATTGATCAAAATATTTACTCATAAATCACATGGAAGCATAGAGAAATTAATTATGTTCAAAGCTCTTGAGTAAGATTTGTAAAAGCCCATGTAGCTACATTAAAATGGCTGCCAGGTCTCAAAGCGTTCACTTTAGTTGCAGGTAGATGAATAAGGAGATACAGAGAAATGAGAAAAGATAACCTCCTAAAATATCATATAAGTAATCTATATACAGTTTTGGCCATTGCTGAGGAAATTGTTAACTTGCTGGAAGACTGCATGAAGATTATGAGATTGTTTCCTGTCTTTGATTAACACATTATGAAACTAATTTACAAACACTGCTGATTTGTGAAGTGCCTTTGTGTACTCATTTTACTAAAAATAGGTTCAATGCATATTCATCAGAAAATGGCTTTTTTAAGCCATTAAAACACAGAGAGAGGCTTTTAGTCACAAATTATGTGATCAGAGAAAAAAGTTAGTTCACTAAACAGTTGGCCACAGATGGGAGAATCAGCCTGCAGAGTGCTGGTTGGGAATGAACATTCCTGAAATAAGAAGAAAAAGGCAGAGGTGACAAAGGATAGAAGAGATGTTCAAAAACTCAAGGCTGGAAAATGTGGGAAAAGAAGAGTATCCAAGGAAGGCCTGTTTCTTTTTAGGCGTGGGACCAGAGAGTACAAGTAGTGTTAGTAAAACTTGAGTTTCAAAACACAGGGACAAGAAGGTTTCTGGACCAGAGGTCTGATCTTGGCCCTCAGATTCCTATAGCTAATGAGGAAAAGGAAGACACAAAATGTTACTGGTTTTGTCCCATTCTTTATGTTGCTTGCTAAGAATGATGGCATTTTTGAAACCCATACAAAGATTGCTTGTTTATGAGTGTGGGTTTTTTCTGCTTATAATTATTTCTTACCATTGGACATTCTTTAAACATCCCAAGAGAAAGAATCCGTATTCAGGAGTGTCCACCTGAGTAAGCTTCTGCTGGCCAAAAAGCTGTTGAAACAGTGGAAGACTGGAGATAAGAGCAGCTGATTTACGTAGACTGTTCTCAGGTGGAGGTGCTGAACAGACACCTTGTCTCCTGTTGTGTTTCTACTGATATCAGCATGCAGGTAAGGACATTTTAGAACCCAGTACCCTAAAATCTACAAGACCAAATTGATTAATCTGGTGTGTTGAACAGATGTATTTTATCTCTGTTTAGCTAAAAGAAATTATGCAAAGCCATTTCTGGTAGCTATCAGGTTGGGGATTTTGTGCCACCACAGAATGATTACATTTGGAAACGGAATAATCTAAAGGTGCTGGGAATGGAATTAAACCTCTTAAAATCCAGTACTGTGTTGAGAAAATCTGTCTTTTTTAACTATTTAACCTTTGTTTAAAGTAAAGACTGTGATGCCTTAAACATAGATCAACTCTAAAGGACTAATTTATGGCCTTTATCAAGTGGAATAGATTAGAAATCGTTTAAGAAGTTGTGTTGGTCTCAACTGCATGTAACATCTTGATAATTCCCAGATGAGTAAAGTTGACTAATAAATTTTATTTTAAGCCTCATCTTTACTTCTGAACATCTCTATTCTGTTAGCTGTGTGCGAGTTGTAACATGATGTGCAGACTTAAAACAGCACTTTAATATTTAGCGTCAATAAATGATGTGGTTAGATATTTTAATTGTTTACAAGAAAATGAGCAACCAAGACACAGTGTAATAAACTGTTCTAGGCATTTTAAGAAATGCCACCAGTACTCACTGAAGGTCAGAACCAAGAGACATAGCAACATCAGATGTGTGTTAAAGTAAAGGATAATTATGTTTTAACTCTGTAAGGTAGTATTAGCCATGTGACCACTGTCACTAATAATCTTTCTCTTCCTGTCTGTTAAACTGGTACTACATCCCCATGTGATCTATTCATACATATTTCATGCAAGAATGTGAAAATTGAACGAGACATTTCAAGTATATAAGTCGTCATGAACCCCTTAATGAAAACTTTATGAACTTGTAATTCATGCAATGTCAGGAATAAGAGTATGATTTTAACAACCTGATAAATGTGCATGAACATTTTCTGAAGAGTGTCTGAACTTTCATTTATTCATGATTTATTGAATATATACTCAAAAAAATAATGTTCCAACATTATGAATCAGAGAATATTTTCTTTTGGAAAAAAAAAGCAAACAAAAAAGTAGAATATTAATAAAGTTTTGGTTTGGGTTGCTTTGGTTTGCTTTTTAATGTAGGTGGTTCTGTCTATGCTGGGATGTCACGTGTAACTAAAATTGAAAAATGTACCACACCTATTCTAAAGATTTTTCTCATATAAACACTATCAGTGGTAGAATACAAGATAAAATTACTGCAAACATGCAATGTATGAATCTTTCAAAATCCAAAATGACAAAAGTTGGGGGTTTTTGCTTCCTATAGAGGTAGAAAAAAAACCATATAAATTTGTTAGGATATACAAGTTCTAGAGCAATAGCTCTGATTTCTCCACAAGCCTTCAGAAGTACATCTGAAGGCCTTTTCAGAAAAGCAGTTGATAAGTTACTGTAAAATGGTGCAATAGGCAGAGACAATAAGTTTATTACAAAAATCTTGGAAGACTTTCTTTTGTTCAGTTCTGGTTGTGTCATTGCAGGATATTTAGGGAATAAGAAAAAGATCACTTATACCAAGTATGCGGGTATAAAGTGAAATGCATTTATTTATATCTTTATACACACACAGCTTCAATAAATGTACAGGGAAAAAAAAAAAAGAATGAAGATAGAAAGACCTTTAATCTAAACTTGCAGAATGATTTCAAGCTGTTGTCTTGCTGATTGTAATTTTATCTGATGTTGTTTCAGCCATTGCTGAAGCTGTGATCAGCTAGTAGTGTTTGAATTCTAATTCTCTATGAGTAAATCCTATGGATTTTCATGAATTTTAACACAGCATTCGTTTTCAGAGTTCTTCTGCGCCTTCTTCTGTCTTTATATACCTACCAAATATTCTGGTCTTGTTTTATCTTGAAGGTTTTATTTTCCTTTAAAGGAGCATTACATTTGTACCATCAAATTATAATTTAGCTGTTTTACTTTTTTCCACCTGCTACTGCTGATCAGAGAATTGCATAGATTAGCTGAACCTCTGGATTTGCAACAACTTTTAAAACACACAGTATTTCAATCCATATGTACTGGGACCCTTGGAGAAGACATCATATTCAAGGAGTTAGTGACCCTGGGCAAGCCATGTGCTCTGTTGGTCCTAAAAAGCTCATGTGTTGGCATGAGCAGCTGCTGCAAAAGAATGTGCTGGAGTGCCTCATTGCAGGCTGCGCTGCACGCTGCTGGATGTTATGACAGAGATAGCATTCCAGCCTGTTAAGAGAAGATACATAGGTTTGGTTTTTACACAAGATAACAAGCACCATGGCTGAACCTCTGCACAGATGGGAACTGTACAGCATGCCATGGGAAAATCCATTTTGGGACTGTCTGATGCTGCACAAAAGCTGGGTTCCCAGCATCTGCACGGACATAAGATTTACTGACTGTCTATATTCCTCTTTTTATTCTAGCATTATGCCATTTGTTGTCAAGCCTTTCCTGTTGAGATCCAAAAAGCCCTACACAACATTCCCCTCTCCTTTCCCTGTGCCCCCTTGCAGAACACCATGTGCCTGATGGGAAATGCAGTCATAACCATTTTCTGCAGACTACAAGCCAGAACATTATGCAGAAGTTTTTGGTTTAAAATTATCCCAAAGGAGTACAAATAAGTTAGCTCTCTCATGGATGTTATGTTCAATTATTGTTCTCAAACTGTAATTGAGAGGTTGAGAGGAAATTCTCAATTGGCTTCAAACGCTAAAACTTGAAAAAAAATTCCAAACCTCAAAAAAACAAACAGATAAAAACCCAAAACCCTGCAGTAGGGAACTATTGCTGGTTTAGTTCAACCTACTTATTTTTATTTTGTCTTTTCAGAAGGTTTCCCTCCCCCCATTCTTTTGTTTAACTTGCTCTTCTCCTTCCTTTATTTGTAGCAGCAGCAAATGAAAGTAAGCTTATTTCATTCTAAGACATTATTAACTACCTAAGGGATGATTAAAAACACAAAGGAAATATATCTGGTCACATTTTGTAGCCATAATGAGCAGAGTTTGAGTTGAAATTTAAATGGAAAATCTTGAGGGGCTTTTATAAGGTTATTCAGAGTTCTTTCAATGAAGTGTTTAAGTAGAAATCCTTAAGGAATATGGCATGTACACTTTTTTGTTTTATTTTTTTTGTCTTTGAATTTGTGAAATCTGTTGGGGGTTTTATACAAATCCCTAAAGTACTGTAAGAATGTAAGTAGTCAAGTATTAGAATTGAGGGTGAAGGAGCTGGAAACCAATGTAGTTCTGAATGATTTTTTCTTCCCCAAGGCTTCCTCCATCTAGCCTGAAAGCTAGCTATAAGATTTCAGTTTTTATACAATAACTGTATTACAATACATACTGCTTTTCCCTTAGGAAAAAAGTGTAAAGCAGAAAATAACCTTCTTTTCAGGTAACAGAACACAAAATCTTTGTTAAAAGTAATGAAGACTGAAAGGATGCTAACTTTACGTTATGCCATACCATCTAACATTTCAAAACTTTCCATGCATAAAGCCCCACAAAGATATTAGAAAAGGTACTGTCATGAGGAGGAAGGAGTACATGTTCTAATGCACATGCGTATAAAAACTATACTAAAAGACCTTGCCAGATGTGTGCACACTCTCTCCTTCCTTCTACCTCAGTATGTGTTCAAATTATTCCTTTCCACACAGAATTTCAGTTGAATGAACTGAGAAGACCTACATGAGTATTTCATAAGTAGCTGGCTACACTAAAAAGGAGTGAATTCCCATGTAAACACCTTTATAAAAAGGTAATTGTTTAAAAAGAATAATCCCTCCTATATTTTGAGAAAGGACTTACCTATTTCATGCACATGTAAACCAGGATTAATGGTTGACAACCTAATACAGATAATCATCTCTTCCACCCTGGAACTCTATGTCATTTTTCTTTGAAGGTGGATACCTTACCCCGCTCCTCAACTGTTTGCTAATTTACCTAGCTGCTTTATCCAGTAAGCTGATTTAAGAAAATACAATCAACACTGAAAATGAATTGAAGACTAAACCACAATTACCTGTATAAATATTAGGCCTTCAGAATAAGTTGGAAACTGTAGCTCTGTACCGTTTTCGGATTGTCTAATACCTAGATCTTGGTTCACAGTTTGTATTTTTTTTCCAATTTTGTGTATATCAAAGAATTTAAATATATTGAGATGCATTAGTTACAATACAGGATAGCAAACTTCCAAATAAAGCTATTTGAATCATGATTCTGTTGTAGGACTTGCTTACATGTAATTTTTGTGTATATCTTTTTCTGTATTTACCAAATATTGAAGGCTTTTTTTTTTTTTTCTCTGTTCAGATTGCCTATCCAGGCTTAACCTGCTTAAATGCATATATATCTCATATGTTTATTTTGTTTTCCTGTCTATGGGAAGATGGAGAGAAATAGGAAGAAAGATAGGAAACTGACAAATTTCTCTTTTCTTCTATTTCCATTTTTCTTCTCTTCCTACCAAAGTCCTGAAATGGATGATTAACATGAATAATTGAACAGAATTGGAAAGAATCTAAACTTTAGATTCTGCAAATATTTCAGCTCGGGAAGACAGTATAATTCAGATAAAGCTCAGATGCAATTCCCTGGAATAAGGAGATACCATTGGTAGGATATTCCAAAACATTTAATCCGTATTTCCCAACCTTCTTAACAGCACTGTTTTCCAGTACAAATGTTACAGAGATTAAAGTAAGCTGTTAAAAACAAAGAGCAATGAAGTAGAGCTCCTTTTGGTAGGCACCTAGTGCCTTCGTTGGAAAATGACAACCATCTGCTTTGAGTGACAACATTAGCATTTTTAGGCCCTCCAGTTTTGGTGACTTAAGCTAATCCATTCAATTTTATCTTGAGACAGACTAGAACTGCTCAGCCAGTCAATTAGTGTTTCTCAGCTGGAAGCCTTTACTGATAGGCTGAGGGGCAATACAGAAGGACTTCCTACAGTCCCTGAATCTTCTCTGCAATTCTCTGACAGCCTCTGGTCTATTCTATTTGTCTCTACATGGTAACACTGATGTGTTCAGAAATTATGAAGTAGCCATGCAAAAATACAAATCCTCTAAAAATCTACTTATGCTATACCCAAGCTCAGAATTACCTTGACCTCAAGCAAATTTCAGTTTCAGAAAGTGCTGAGCTAACAGTTATATGCCTTCCAAATTTAATTTCAAATTAACAAAGGCATTTACTTGAGACTTTGCAATATATTAAAAAAAAAAAAGTTTGCCTTCTAAAATTCTTCATAATGCCTTGATAGTCCTTTCCTGCTGCTCAGAAAATAAAGTAATAGTTCGTAGGTCATTAGCAGGAGGAGAGAATTGCATCCAAAGAGCTTTACAGACTTGAGAACTAGGTCTGCATACACAATGTACATAAAAGGCTTGACTTCTTCAAGACTATGTCTATGCTTCATTGGTCAGGAAGTGGGGCTGACTAAGCAATCTTACATGGGATTAGTATATGCTGATACACCATCAGAAAAACTCTGCTGGCTTCTGTGGAGGGTTTGATAACTCCTGAATAATAATGATTCTCATTATCTAATGCTGGAATTAGTCATATTCTGCTCTAGGGAACTGATAAAGATATTTCCCTCTGTGTGAGAGGAGGAGAGCTCCAATAATGATGTTCTAAGAAAACAAAGGTGCCTTCTACATTTCCCTGACCCAGAAAATACATAGAAGGAAAGTTTATTTCAGTCTGTCTTTCTTATTCAGTGTATTGGGTCTGGCTGAGATGGAGTTAATTCTCCCCATAGCAGCCCCCGTAGTGCTGTGTTCTCTGCATTGGTAGCTAGAAAGGTGCTGATAGCACACCAGTGTTTTGGCTACTGCTGAGCAGTGCTGGCACAGCATCAAGGCTGGCTCTCCAACATTTTTGCCCCCCTCAACGGCAGGCTGGGGCTGGGCAAGATCTTGGGAGGGGACATAACCAGGACAGCTGACCTGAACTAACCAAACAGATATTCCATACCATATGACATCAGCTCAGATACAAAAGCTAAGTAAAGGGAGACGGAAGGGGGGCATTTTGGTCTTCCGGAGCAACGACTACGCGTACTGAAGCCCTGCTTCCCGGGAAGTGGCCGGACATCGCCTGCTGGTGGGAAGTGGAGAATAACATCATTTGGTTTTCTTTGCTTTCGTGCACGACCTTTGTTTTTACTTTATTAAACTGTCCTTATCTTGACCCACAAGCCTTTTGTTATATTTTCTACCTCCCTGTCCAGCTGAGGAGGGGGAGTGATAGAGCGGCTTTGGTGGGCACCTGGCACCCAGCCGGGGTCAACTCACCACATTCAGCTATTAAACTTTTCTGCTCTATATCTTAGAGATATACTCTTTTTTGGGGAGGCCTCTATTTACATTATCTGTAAACTTGTATGTTACTATATAATTCTGTTGCATGTCACCATGTCCCAAGTGAAATTCAAACCCTAAATTAGTTTCTTGTAGATCCCTGTGAACAGGTTCATTCCTTAGCATAGGAACTGTAGCCATAAGTATTTACTTCTTCAGAAATTTGTGTCTTTGGAGACCTTTTTTCAGTGTTCATGCTACCAGGGACTAAAACCACACGCAAATGTTTGAGGCATGGTTGCTTTTGACTGTATTATGCACTCTATAATATTAAAAAAAAAAAAAAAAATCTTCCTTTTAAGGACATCATATTCCAGCCTCTGAAGTAAAATCTTTATTTATTCTGTATGTTAAATCTCAGTTATACTATAGTCAATGGCAAAGCACACATCAGTTTTACTGGGGCCATAGTTTTATCTTGACTTATTCACACCATCTAGACTATCTGAAAAATTCACCACTATCAACTTCTCTTTTCTGCAAAATCCTCCCTTTTTTCTTTTCTAAAAATTTCCTTTCTATATATAATAATATAAACAGAATATAGAAAAGATATTCCTATTAATAAATAATTATGGAATTATTTTCTTGTCATTGATTTTACAACTTAAAGTATTGCAAAATAAAAATTCCTGGTTTTATTTTTTTCTTGTTATGTAAGATTCAGCAGTGTGAATCCACATTCCAAAGCAAAGCATTTCCATTACACAAATTATACTTTTCTATAAATTGTTTACTGACATGCACCAAAGAATAGACTGAAAGATCAGGTACCTGAACAAGTTGTTTGACAAGTTTGATGTCAATACTGAATGAATTACACCGGGCTGGTGATGTATAGCAATAACTTAAATTTGGAAAACCAGTAATCATTGCAATGATGTTAACACTGGAGACACATATGATTTAGGGGTATAGTATGAAAAACATAGCAGTGGATAAAGGGAGCAGTGGTTGAACACTGCTAAGATAATTGTCGATTTAGACACCATGAAGTAATACATGCTTAAGTTTATTCAGTGTTAATCAGTTCTCAGCCATTCAAAAAGCATCAGTTATCTTTATTCTGTATGATATAACTGTAACATTTTTCTTATTATTTCATTTAGTTGCACTTAAAATTATAGATGCTGTTGTTTCTGGCCTGTAGTACACTGACTGTGAACTGAGGTGAACAGCAGTTCCCTATGGTTCTGGGAAAGCATATGTTTATCACCTAAAACTGGTAGAAGCAGATTATAGTGCCCGAACAGGGGATCATATTAGACCCTCCAGAAGTCCTGTTTTGGAGACTCAGATTTAACAGTTTTCAAGAGCCAGAAAAAGCTTGGAGAGGAAAGTCATGATGCTCCATGTTTTTCATCAGCAGAGACAGAGTAAAGAAGGTAGTGTTGGGGGAGTTCAAAGCAATACTATTAGGTGTCTGTAAGTCATTTGTCTCGGGAGATCTGTCTTGCCTGTCCAGGTCAGCAGAGGCTGAAGTAGAAAGGAGTGCACCAGGGAATGTCTGAAAGTGTCACACTTCTCAGTCCAGGAGATGAAGGGGGAGCTACTGGATGCTTAATTTCTAAGGGAAACAAACTTTGGCAGGTGTATTAGCTGCTGGAAAGTCCAACATTAGAAAAGAGAATGAGTGCTGAGCATAGTATGCTTCAGTTGCCTGTGACACAATGTACAATATATAAAAGTGATATTGTTTAAGATTCGCAATATCCAGGCATACCTTTTGTTCATATCAGTAGGTTCCAGGACTGACAATGCTCCATGTAAAATGGTGTGTTGTTGGCTCCACACATTAACTTCTAGTCATCAGAATCTCACCTGATGTTAGCTTGGATGGCAGGACATGACAAGTAGCTAGAGCTT
Organism: Haliaeetus leucocephalus; assembly: GCF_000737465.1. Taxonomy (NCBI): domain Eukaryota; kingdom Metazoa; phylum Chordata; class Aves; order Accipitriformes; family Accipitridae; genus Haliaeetus; species Haliaeetus leucocephalus. Next base: position 8,339,797 of record NW_010972864.1, on the reverse strand, counting down.
AGGACATAAAGGATGGTGTACGTGACTCAAAATACTATTTATAGCATGGGTTGAGTCTATTTTGTCAGCAGTTCCTACAAAGAAGGCAGCTCCTGTAGACAATGGATTTTCTGTTCTGAAGACCCTTAAAAATAGATCTCTTGCCTTTTCTCTTCCTGGTTGCAAAAAAAACAAAAATAGGTTTCCAGTAAACATGCCATTAACAAAAAGAAAATCCTCACCCTGTTGGGAACAAAAAGAAGCAATATCAAATGCATGTCTCAGCAGTCACTGAATGAGAAGGATTCTTCATAAATGAGTTACTCCATGTCATTATACCCTGGTCTAAACTGAGGTATTGAATGAAGTTTATTTAAATATAAAGATTCTGATTTTGTGGAGAGTGTAGTCATCTTGACTGAGCTTCCCTGATCATAGTTTCTCGTACATGGTGAAATAAATCTGATACAGGAGGAAGCCTGTGTCCTTCTCCTGGCCTGTTTGCCAGCTTATCAGTGGTAATTGTGTCAGAGGAGAACAGAACAGCTTGTTATTTCAAGAATCATGTTTGTTAAAAAATAAACACATCTATATTTGTTATAACAATATAAAATTTAAATGATTCTGCACCTAAAGGTATATCAGCAGCAATAAACATAGCTAGTGTTTCCCATATAATCAGCAAGGATGTTGAAATACCTTCTGCAATGCAGCTTTAGTTCAATTCTCATAAGGGAATTTGTAGGATGGGGGAAAAAGCACCAACTAACAATAACCTTTCTACTTAGTTGTAGTTATAGGAATACAGACAATAACTACAATACATTTCAGTCTGCAGTAAATATTAAAATGTATAATTTTCAACTACCATTTAAAATTCCTGCTAAATTATTGAAAACATCAACACAGATGGAGAAGGTGGTAGTGCTCTCCATAGCATTCTTATCAACAAACATTTCACTGTGATGACTGTCGTCTTCATAAATGTGGGTCTTGATAGGGAAGACTGATAGAACACATACAAAACTTCAGGATGGTAGTGCTGAAGGTAACAATAAAATTTCAAATAATAGCAGAAGACCTGTACAGTTTTCCATGCAAGTTTCTCTGCATGACCAAATCATGCTGGAAGTAAAGTCAACCTTGTCAGCAGTGACTGCTTTTGAAACAGGTGGGATTTTAGAAGATTGAATTTTTTGTAGTTCTAGGAACACAGATGATAACTGTGTTACATTCTAGTCTGCTACAATTATGTTTAAAAAAAAAATATTCAAAAAGCATTCTAAGTTGTCAGCTAGAAGTAGCATTCTAAGTACCATTTTATTATATAGTTAGGTTCAGGATTCATCTTCTATATGGTCTGGAAGCTCATGAAATTGTAGCACATACGAGTTTGTATTTCACCGCTTTGATCATGACCCAAATATTGATATCAGATTTTTTAAATTTCAGAGATAAAAATGAAATGAGTCTTCAGTTCTTTATTTAAACACACATTTAGATTTCATTATTACCCATCCTATGAACCAGTGAAGTAAATAAACTGATACAGGTTGGTAGTTAGATTACTGCTGAAGTCTGAAACATGCATGATCTATATATAAATATGTAATATTCTCAGGAGACAACTAAAATATTTATTTCAGTCATTCCTGCCTTTGTCATAATTTCACAAAATTGACAGAGAGATAAAGACCTTTCATTACTTCAGCTCTTTAAAAGAAGAAAATAAATGAAAAAATGAATTTTATTTTTAACTCAGTCAGTTGAGAAGAATAATCTAGACATTACAATGCTCTTTTCCAAAAGCTTGGTAATAATCATATGATAATTAGAAGAATTTAATTTTTGGCAGTTCATATCATCTTCTTAATTACTATTGTTCACTGCCAAATTAATTTTCCAAATTCCCAACATGTTATTAATCTTTGAAATTAAAAAAAAAAAAAAACAACACCCTCACAAAAAAGTTACCTGCAAAATGCAAACTTTTCTCTGAACAATGTGCCTGCTACAAGACTACTGGTTGTGGACAAATTTAGTAGCATTTTTGAACATTAAATCTTTCTCCTCTCCTGTTTTAAATCCCAGTGAAATAGTGTTGTGTCTGTTTGGCTTTTTTTTTTGTAGGTGGATAACCTTCTCAGATTTCTTATCTGGTGATCAAATGCATACACTACCTGTTAGGTGAAAATAAACACTTACTGCTATACCTTAAAGAGTAAAATAATGCTGTTACTTAAGAAGTAGTCCAAATTTTTTTTTAAGTATCATCTCATTTTTATTTTGTTGTGTAACATTAATAACTCATTATAAGCTTTTATTCAGTGTGTGTGTGGGAGAAAAGGTGTTTTTTTTAAAAACAGTTGAGGAAGAGTACAGTGACCAAGGACCAAGACAGAAAAAAATATATTTTTGAATCACAAGATGCTGCAGAATTCTGTCATGAAGAGCTAGATAAGGTGGAATACATTTTGGAAAACATCATGTCAAATCAGGCATACTTTTCCTAATTTTACATGCAGGAGCCCCACCATACTATCTTTTTCATTAGATTTGCATACTGGAAGTTTGAAGTTTAACCACTTAGAATGTCTAATTCAGGGACTTTAATCACAAAACAAAATAGCTAGCTGTGCTTCGATTTGGCAATAGCAGGAGCTAAAAATAATTAAAAAAAATAGTGTTATATTCTGCTTTCTATGTGTGGTGTGGGGAATATAGAAGGATGTTCTAATTTCTGCCTCTCCGTGTCCCTTCCAAGCACACATGTTTAGATATTAAGAGTATATTAATACAAAAAACTCCTCTTAATTTCCTGTTGTGTCATGTTTAAAGTTCTTGATTAGCTCTTGACATCTGTGTGGAAACTGTAATGTCTTTTGTGTCAAATTAACCAGTAGCTTCGCTTCCTTTGGAGGTCATAATTCCACTATTATTGACCAAACCATAACTTTGCAAGACACAAAAAAAATGATTTACCATTTTCAAACTCTTTTTTCAGACTCTATGTTTTTAAGATAAACTTGAACCTCAGAAAAATTTCCCTTCAAGATTGTTAAATAATTCCTTCAAGATTATTAAACTGGCAAAGTACCCGGAATAACATTTTCTTCAACTTCTAAACCATTTACAAAAGTATCTGGAAACTCAAAGAAACTAAAAATCATTTGGACTTTGCGACAGGTGAATGATGATTGAGTTTAACCTTCAAAGACATTACACAGTTTTCAACTCTGAATAATGCCTAGGAAAGTATAGAAAACTTATGCAGACAGGAATATATAATTAATAACATATATGTGGTAATATTAAAATTTCATATCTAGTTATGTTTTCCTGTAACATCTAATCATGAGCTGTATGACGTTGCCATGCCACTGGAAATGAGAATCACATAATCATTATTGAAGGGACATAGATTTATAAAGAAACAGTGACTTTGAAAATTAGTTTGAAGTGCAAATTGTCATTCTACAACCATATTAAAAAATGTTGGTTAGCACTGTCCAAGACAGTGTGATTCCACAGTAGGAAATCTTATGCTTCTCTCCAGTAATGCTAAGTTACCCACCTCAGCTCCCTGAGGTGTTACCCTGCTGATAACCACACTAATTGAGACCTCAGAATGTGACACCTCTAATCCTTGCTCAGACCCAGCTGGGGTGATAAGGTCATTTCCTGGCTGGGATAGTGGTAATAATTAATGCCAAAGGTACAGTCTGAAGCCTGGCAATTTGCCACTGCAGGATTAGCTATTTTGTGATGCTTCACTTCTGTGAAATGACATCTTACTCCAGGACAACTGAGCTCAGTGCAACTGACTGAACTTTACAGCATGAGTCAGAATATCATGACCATGGCTAGAATCTGTCATTTTGATGATTTCCCCCATTCTGCATATTTTGTCACAATGTATTTATCTTTGGCTTTCAACATGCTGCACTTGAAAATTTCAAAATACAATCTTTTATTCATTACACTACATCCAGTAATGTGAAGTACTGAGGTAGTATGGTATATTACCACAATTGTCATCATAATCCCATGACTTCATTTTTTTTTTTAAAGGAGATGTTTGAGAATTTTGAAATTTCTGTTACTTTTCATTGTTATGCAAATGTTGCAACAAGATGATGTATGAGAAGAAAAGTGTTTTCTTAAGTAAATATTGCCCATTTTCAACATCTGTAGCTCTAAAAATTCTATCCCTATAATGTCACGATTCAATATTTTCAATTTTAATAAACCACAAAAGCAGTAAATGAATGCTGCTCTTAATGAAAGGGATTAGAAAGAAATATGCCAAGCTGCTTTATTGTCTTTTTCTAATTGTTAAATTTATGTTGACTAAAATGTTGATTATCACTAATGCTGCTTACCCTGCTTCCTTAAACGTGACCTTTATTAGCCTGATTAACTACACTATATTTTATACTGAGAAGCTGTTACTGCCAGCTTTGGTTAGGCAGTTTTATAGTCTGTTGCTATAGAACATTTATATCTTTATACAGAAGGGATATAACTTTAGGTTGACTTTAATATCTGGAAATTTTGACCTGAATAATAAACTAAAACTGAGTAGGAGACTAGTTCTATTACTCTTTAAATAGTATCATGATCACTGTTACCCTTTAATTTGATTAACAAAGATTAAATATACTATAAATGTTCATCATATTGAACATATATTGCTGGCTTTCTTTTAGTGAATTGAGCCCACAGAAGGTGAAGAATTAAAATTGATTGCAATATGATTATTAGATGTTGAAGTCTTTGTTTCTTGGAAAAATAATCTATTCTGGCTGAATCTAATTGCCAGTTGTGCTGATTCAGCAAACACTAAAATATTGCAATTGTTTTGAATCAGAACACACAATGTTTTGGCACCACTCTTGTACCAATATTTTTCAGTTAAAGCTCTGTTATCCTAGTGCAAGGTACATAAAATACATGTGTCTTTACCTTATTATGAGAACATTTTCTTTCACACTGTCTTCCATGTGAGATGATTGTCAGTAGTGTGTGACTGGGGCATTGATGTCTGTTCTCATTTATGTTCATACACTTTAAAAATAAAATTATACTGATTAAGTAACAATAAAAATATTGTATTGATATAAATATTGCAGGATGATATTTCAGCCCTATCATGCTTATAATTTAGATTTCCGTCCATTTATCTATTATAAACTTCATGGCTACCATGCTAACCAGCCATAAATGTTCTAATTTCTAGTATATTGAAGTGCAAATCCAAGAAGCCAAGAGGTGACACTGTATTGCCCTTTGAAATAACTGGAGCTTCTCAAAGGCTTCCATGCTTCAGCTAGTGCACATGGTGGAAAGTGTTACCAGATTTACTGGAGGGTCATGGGAGAGCAAGAACCTACACTGGCACAAGAGATTAATGACAGTGACAACAAAAATAAATGACATATATAGGTAAGCCTTAGCTAAATGCAAACAAGACATTACTTCTGAATTCTATAGCATTTAGAGGTACAGTAAGAACAGAATATGAAACACATGGAAAAATGCCCTATTCTTGAGAGCATAAACAATGAGTTTACAAGTTGTGCTGGTTTTGGCTGGGATAGAGTTAATTTTCTTCATAGTAGATACTATGGGGCTTTGTTTTGGATTTGTGCTGAAAACAGTGTTGATAACACAGGGACATTTTCATTACTGCTGAGCAGTGCTTACACAGGGTCAAGGCCTTTTCTGCTTCTCACCCCACCCCACCAGCGAGGAGGCTGGGGGGGCACAAGGGGTTGGGAGGGGACACAGCTGGGACAGCTGACCCCAGCTGACCCAAGGGGTATTCCAGACCATATGATGTCATGCTCAGCACATAAAGCTGGGGGAAGAAGAAGGAAAGGGGGATGTTTGGAGTAATGGTGTTTGTCTTCCCAAGTCACCGTTAGGCGTGATGGAGCCCTGCTTTCCTGGAGGTGGCTGAACACCTGCCTGCCCATGGGAAGTGGTGAATGAATTCCTTGCTTTGCTTTGCTTGCATGCATGGCTTTTGTTTTACCTATTAAACTGTCTTTATCTCAACCCATGAGTTTTCTCACTTTTACTCTTCTGGTTCTCTCCCCCATCCCACTGAAAGGGGGACTGAGCGAGCGGCTGTGTGGGGCTTAGTTGCCAGCTGGGAATAAACCACGGCATCAGTAAAGACAGGATGTACCACATACAAACAGCTGAAGAAAAGCAGATAGGATATACCCTGTCAACTGGAGAAAGAAGACAAGTATGGATTCTGGAAGAGGAAATATGTAACTGTTCAAATTCATTCAGTATACCAGTATCCATTGTGGAAGAACAAAGGAATTTTTAAATTTTAAGATAAAATACTCTTGCTTAAAGAAAATCCAGGCCAAACATAGTAGCAAACATGCTTCCATTCGGGCCTGAAAAATTAGGTTTATCTGTAATTGACTAGATGATCAAGATGACATTCTTCTATGTCTAGTTTGTATGGTACTGGAAATGCAGTGCATTGACTATAAATCTTGAATAAGAAACTTGCCAGTTTGGAATATTTGAGTATATCATGCTTATTTTCAGATATTCAAGTAAGTAGTATCTATACTGGTATTCTAGAAGGCACTAGCATATAAGATATCTTGCGTATTTCCACATATATTTATGTTTTGGTTGGTTATTTTTATTTAGTGTTTATTCTAGTCATGGAAACCATGCTGAGAACAGGTAAGTTAGACAATACAAAAACAATATTCAGAATGCTGGAATTTAAACAGTAGAGAAAGTAGTTTTAGAAATATAGTAGATATTCTTTCAGGGATTACCTATTTGTCTTGAAAAAAACATAGAAGCAGCTTACCTTGAAGCTGTAGGTCAATCATACTTATTTATTTTGAATGAAAATTCATCATATTATATTACAGTTGGAACATAAAGGATGGACAAGACAGGAAAGTTAGCTCTAGATCTTATTATGGGATTCCCCACTTTTGTTATAGATGAAGTACCTGATGAATTAATGTGGAATTCTTTAAGATTGTTAGATACTTCTTCACAGAGGCTGGCTGTACAGAAATGTTGTTCTTAATTAATATTTTTTGCAAGCGGTAACTTCTCAATTTACATTTATCTCTACAATAAATTTAATTCAACCTTCAATCCATAACTTCAAAATAAGAGTTTTATTTTAGCTTTTTTCAAAGGATCAGATTATTCTTTATAATGTGGTTTATCTTTAGAAATATAATCACTAAAAAAGCTAAAGCTATTTGTTATTTTTTGCAGTATAATCTCTTGGATAAGCATAGGATTTTCTGAGAAGCTATGGACCATTTATCAGAGACTCTCACCCTGTTTCAGCAATACAAATTTCACTGGCTAAGAGAGACTGGCAGGTGCAACCTCATGTTAAGTGTAGAATAAGATTTTTCCTCTTGATAATGGTACAGACTTCCTGTCTTATCTTTAAACTGATAACCTATTGCTATGCTAATGAGTAGAGATTGGCTTCTGATATTGGTTGACAAAGAGGTATGAGTCTAATTAAACTAAGATGCACAATGGTACAAACACACTGGTAATAAATACGTAAGATTAAGTATCTTCTGTGTTTTTTTGGGTTTTGTTATTTACAAAAAAAAAAAAAAAAAAAGCTTTTAAGATTTAAGGTTAAGGAATGACAAGGTAGATGAATTTGTCCTTGAAAAGGCACACTTGAACCTCTCTGAATCCTCAGCCTGAATACTGAAGTTGCACTTAAACATAATGAAGCAACTACTACAATTCTCTATCTGCTCTGATTTGCTTGTTCTGAACTCCAAAATTATTTATCTATGTAACTTACTCAAGATTTTGGAAGACTCTGTTCCTTTTATTACAATAGCTTTAAAGCAATCTTATTCAAATGTTCTCAGTTCAAGAAAGTAAACAGAAGGATCAACCAAATTTCAGCTGGTGGCTGCTGTTTAGTGAAATCTCTAGAATTCTGGTATGGTCCTTAAAAACATAGCATAGCTGGCTGATGAAAGACTAGATGAGCATGTAGGTCAAGATCTTCAAAGTGACTCATAAGTGCTTTTTTTTTTTTTTTTTTTATTCTTCATCTTCTACATGATGACCTTAAATGAGCTGAGCTTTTTTGATAAGAAGAGCTGAGCTGATACCATTTGAAAATAAGTTTATTTAAATGTTCTAAGTTTTTTATTTAAATCTTTATTTGTATTCTGTTCTTTTTCACAGTCCCTCTTCTCCATTTTTCTCTTCTATTGTCTTTTTATTTAATTTTGTTTTACTGGGCTGCCTGCCTCTCTGTCTTTCCATCTATTTCATTTCTCTCCCTTGCTGATCCTTCATTCCTGACCCTTGTTGATCTTGCATTGTTCAAATTCTTCGACTGTCTTTCATGCTCTCTTCTTTAACACTGCATCCTGCTAACCTCAAACTTTTCTTTCACTATTGATCTGGTTTAGTTTCCTTTCACGTTAAACTTCAGTATTGCTTCAGCATAGTTTTATATTCTGCTGAAGAATATATAAGTAGAATCAAAAGTAGCTGACAATACCTGAGATATTAAAATAATCAGAAAGTTAGTCTTTGTATCCATTGTGACTGAATTACATAATTAAAAATATATAATTTCCTTTCTGAGTTTTACATGCTTGGCCTCTGCACAAAGATGAAGCAGAACTGTCTACCAGTGGGATACTTAAGAAAAGGTAAGTGCTGCCTGATCCTTTAAAGTTTTATGAGTACTTTAAAATTTGAAGTGTGCCACTCTTGTTTAATATCACCATTAAAAATATAAATCATTGTCTCAGTAAGAGTGACAAAGATGATTATGGAATGTTCTGGAAAAGAGTTGATGTCAAGGAACCATTTCTTGACAAAGCTGAACTTTCATGGCATTTAAACACCTCAGTCCATCAAATGCTCATTTGTCTATTTCAAGCTTATCAGGCATTCTCATGCAACTTCATCATTTCTACATATAACTGGTTGTCATGACATAGGATGAAAAAACCAAGAAAGCAAGTACACACAAACAAAAATAATCCAATGTACCTTGCAAATATTAATTTATTTTTTGAGAAGCAGATTGGTTACCCTCATGTCCTTAGGAAGAAGTATCATTTGGAATCTTGTGCTTCAATGGTGAACAATAATATGATGCAGGGATGGGAACTCATGCTCCAAATTGACCTGTATGTGGTATAACCCAGGATATAATATAGTCTTTCTGTCTAGTGAAGTTCTATATGGTATCTATATGGTAGCTCAACAGGTTAGTGACATATCTTCCTCAAATTTCCAGCTTTCAAAGGAACAGAAAAGAAAGACTTGGCTAGAAAAATTTCCTCAGGACCTCCTGTTGCTGACTGACCTAAAGTTGCTGTCAGTTAAATTTCATTACCTGTTTCTCAATATGCAGCTTCCTTCTTGAAATATATACTTCCCCCTTTCAAGTGTTATATTCATATGCACTACTTCTGGCTTGTGTCTTCATCTTTTCTCCATGCACTACTTCTGGCTTGTGTCCTCATCTTTTCTCCTGTATCCCTACTATTCATCTGAGTGAATCTTCAAATTTCACTTACAGACTTCTTTGTGATTTTGTTCAGCACTTAAAGGAATTATGACCTAAAGTGTTATTGCAGTGTTTGGTGCACAAAGTAACTCCCTCTGATTGAAGGATAAGACACCTGGATGGATAGGAAGGAGTGCTATGTTTTCCATAAGTAGGATGAACTTTTCTATCTCATACTTTTGTTGCCACCTTTCATTAGTATCTATGATTGGGTAGATTTCATGATTTATGTATAGGTAAAGAGAAAATGTGAAAGTAGAACTTTCATGGCAGAATGTGTATTACTATAAAGTGACATCTTAGAATTTCACATTGGATATTGCACTGGGTGTGGCTGGAATGAAGTTAACTTTCTTCATACCGGCCTGGATGGTGTTGTGCCTTGTATCTGTGACAAAAACAGTGTCAATAACACCTCCATGTTTTTGCTGTTGCTAAACAGTGCTTGCGAAACATTAAGGCATTTTCTCGTCCCTACTCTGCCCTGCCACTTTGGGTTTTATCTGGGACAGAGTCAATTTTCTTCATATAAGCTCATATTGTGCTGTGTTTTGGATTTATGACCAAAACAGTGTTGATAATACTCTAACGTTCTGCTTATTGCTGAACAGTGTTTATACAGTGTTTATACAGCATCAAGGCCTTTTCTGCTTCTCTCACTGCCCCACCAGTGATTAGACTGGGGGTAAGCTGGGAGGGGATACAGCCAGGACAGCCAACCCCAACTGACCAAAGGGATATCCCATACCATATGATGTCATGGTCAGGAATAAAAGCTGGGGGAAGAAGGAGGAAGTGGGGGGACTTTTGGAGTGATGGCATTCATCTTCCCAAGTAACCCTTAGGCTTGATGGAGCCCTACTTTGCTGGAGATGGCTGAATGCCTGCCTGCCCATGGGAAGTGGTGAATGAATTCCTTGCTTTGCTTTGCTTGCATGCATGGCTTTTACTTTACATATTAAACTGTCTTTATCCCAGCCCACGAGTTTTCTCACTTTTACCCTTCCGAATCACTTTCCCATCCCACTTGAGAGGAGTCAGCACGCGGCTGTGTGGGGCTGAGCTGCCTTCTGGGGTTAACCTCCACCACCACCCTTCCCCCCAGCAAGCAGGCTGGGGGCGGGTAGGAGGCTGGGGGGGGACACAGTCAGGACAACTGACCCAAACTGACCACAGGGAAATTCCATACCATACAACATTAAAATCTCAGGGAAAGGAGGAGGAAGGGGTGACATTTGCAGTTAAGGCATTTGTCTTCCCAAGCAACCATTACCTTTGCTGAGGCCCTGCCTTCTAGGAGGTGTTAAACATCTGCCTGCTGTTGGGAAGTGGTGAATAAATTCTCTTTCTGCTTTGCTTGCATGAGCAGCTTTTATGTTCCCTATTAAACTGTCATTGTCTCAATCCACAAATCTTTTTACCTTCCTTCTATTTCCCCCCTGTCCCAAGGGAGAGGGGATGTGAGTGAGCAGCTGTATGGGTGTTTGTTGTTGGCCAGGAAGGCCCACCACAAAAATAGAACATGAATAGGTGTGAATAAACTTTCTCTTCTGTAAATTTTTGCCTTCGAGCTCTCAAAGAGTACAACACAACTCAAATTTTGTGCTGTATTATTGAATTGTATTGCTTGTTGCACATTTACAGCTATGGGTACAATACATTCCTTTGTTGTTTTTTCCACACGTCATAAATAGAGGCTGCTTCATTAAATCCCTCTTTTTCTTCTCCTCAGGAGACTTACAGCAGCTCAGAGTATCCAGAGAATATTGTGAAACTGTCCAGGAACATTTTATTTATTCATAACCAGACTGGAGGAAGGGCTGTCTGTTAAAATGAGGAGAACATTGACTTCTAGAATATTTTTTCTTCCTAAAACAAATGGTATACATAGAAATATGAGACAGAATTATTCATGGTTAAAATTTTCAAACATCACTACCCATGTTTACAGCTCTAAGTGACCTAAGAGTGAAAAGTAATGGTCTAATTTATCATTTTTCTTACAAAGTTTGAATTACTCTAAATTTAGTTAACAATTTTGATTTGCATTTAGATAAACCATAGGCAAAAATATGCCTACAGCGAGTTTTCAGATGTCAGGCTGATGAAAAGTTGGTATCTTATCTGAAATCATCACTGACGTTTTTCCTGTCTGCCTGAAAAGCAGCTAAATTGTCACTCTCTTCTTGTACCATCTGATGACAAGAGTTAATTTGAAACATTTATTTCTTTGTACTCACTTTTATTACACTTTTAAAGATACAGCTGGTTCCAGAGAACAAAGTTCATTTTAATGGGAAAAAAATAGTTTTGTTTTCTATGGGGAAAAATAAAGAATTTTTTTTAGGTTCCTTTAATGTTTACATAATCTGATTTATCCTATTTTCTCTTTTTGTACTTTTTTTCTTTCATTCCTATTTTGTTCTGTTTCTTAATGTCTTTATTCTGATCATTGAAGAAATATCTACTTGATTTTTATTATAGTTTTGTAATTGAGTGGGTGATTGAAATTTCTAGACATTGTTGTCTAGTTCAAAATTTTCAAAAATTATTCATGACTTTGAAGGGAACCTGGTGTAAGAAATTGGATTAGCACTTTTAACATGTTATCTGATGTTATCTCAAAGTGGATGTAAAAATACCCATTCACTCACATTCCTTCAGATGGTGGGCCTCCCATATTATCTGTATATGTCTTCTCTCTGTCTCTCATTCTCTGTCCCTCACATTATAACTGTGGAAAACGTTTAGTATTCCTCTACTTTTTTGAGGGGTTCATATTTAGGAGAGCTATCTTTTTGCACATTTCCTCCACCAGAAAAATTGCCATTCTTTTCATATGGTCTGCCACTCAAGTGTAAACAGTAGATTTGTGCCAGCTACACAGACATGAGAGAGACCACATTATGTGAAAATTGATTCCTTTTTTACTCAACAGCATATCGATCTTCAAAGACAACCAATTTGTGCCAGCTGTCATCTTTTCCTGTTAAAATTATTAGTTCTCATCCTACCTTGGGAACTTTTTTTTGGGTTATCAGAATTTGTCTGCCACCTCCTGTGACCATCACAAATGTAATTTAGGTGAAGAGGAGATCTGGAATCCCATAATCCACTCTGCTTTAACATACAAAGAGTATAGAAGAAGCTTAGCTTCCATTACAAAAAGAAATTATTTCCCGTGGAGAACTGAGAGGTTCAAGACATGTGGAAGCTGTCCCTGCTATGGTAAATTCAATAGGAAGTTGTTGATATAGTGACTCACTATCTTATGCAAGTTAAACTGCATTAAAAAGGTTCAGAATATGGCAAACCGGATTGCTTCAGCTTAATTCACTGGCAGGGTCCTTTCATCTACCAAATTTGTCAGTGTTAACCCTAATGGTAGAGTCAATACAGAGAGAAATACTTCATGCAACACTTAACATTTTTTTTGTCAAATCAGAAATGTCAACCTAAATCTCAGCCTAGTATGGGCTAGGCGGAAATAGAAGGCAGAGCGCAATAATCACAAAAATATTTTAAAGGGCTGCCCATTTAAATTGATTTTGTTTCTCCCCCAAGTTGAGCCTGTCTTTTGTCTGTGACCATAAGTGGTGAGTGATCCCTCCCTGTCCTTGGCTCGACCCACAAGCCTGCCTTTATATTTTCTCCTCATCCCACGGGGGCCAGGGCAGTGGGGAGGAGTGAGTGAGTGAGTGGCTGCATGGTGCTTTGTTACCAGCTGGGCTGAAGCCACAACACCCAGGCACTGTGTAAAGTAGATAGTTCAGGAAAGAAATGTTGTATCAATAGAGTTAGTGCTGTTTTTCCTCAAGGGTTTTTACGATGGTAATGAGACCAGTAGTTCATTTCCTAAGGTGTCTAAGAATAAAATAGACTCATTTACTTAGTCTCTGGACTGTAGTGTTCAAAAGAACTCCTAGGACTACAAATTTGCTTTGCTAAGTACTCTTCAGCATAGAAAAATCTATTTTATGCCTCTTTTCTTGTCAGGATTTTCTGAGATTCTAAGAACCTAAAATAAAACCTCAGGCTTCATTTTTGGCAAGAAAAAACATATCTTGTTTTGTTTTCCCTCATGCAAATTGATATAATATATTTGTGTTTATATTGTTTTCAGGGACAAAGTGCACTGCATCAAGCTTCAGTTATATGACACCCATTCATCCCTTAGATCACATTCAGAATAGTGATAGTTGCTTACATCAAACTCTTTGGTTAGAACTTTTATAAAAACTATTTAATAAGATCATAAAACTTTGCAGATTCCATTTGCCTTACCAGAGAAAACAGAAACTCTCACATAACTAGATTTTTGTGGATTGGACTTGAATGGGACTATTTTTTTCTAATTTTGACTCTTCCCTGGAACCTGAAATTTCATGGGAATAACTTTTTGATCATAAATGTTTATGATCAGATCAACTGTCTGGACAACTACTTAATGGACTATCATTCATTTCTAGGTTGTCTTTCCTCCTTTCCTACAGAGAGTGATCAGTGCCAGCAATTATATTACACAACAGACACCATCTTGTATGTACAGTTCTCTTTTAGAATCCTTCTCTAGGTAAGTTTCTTTTGTTGTTTTTTTTTTCCCCTGACATCTTTTGTGTGACTTTCCTGTGTCTTTGTGCTTGATATATTGATCTCCAGTCAGAGTCTCATTTTAGAGTACAACATTTTTTTCCTGCACTATGCCAGACAATGTGTAGATTTTCCATTAAAGTATTACTCTTTCCCTTAGTCTTTCATACCCTAGAAACTGATACTACCTTTTGTTCTCTAAATGGAAACTGTATTAAGCAATAAATACAGAATTTAAAAAACAAACTCCAAACCCCAATGCCCCAACCTTTACTAATATATAAAGTGAATTACACTTTAGTAGCACAAAAGATGTAGAATGTGGAGGGAAACAATTTACAGGTGAGATAAAGACATTTCCATCCACTCAAATCCTCAGAAGCTGCCTCATGTTGCTTGCATAGTGCTGTACTCATGATACTTGATGATTCCTAAATCTCACTGTGTTCCTGATCTTGTTTCTTACAAAGTGTCTTCTCCATCTTTTGGCAACTTCAGTTATTTTCCCTACAGCCAGATTCCTCTAGCTCAGTGAATGATTTCCCTGTCTATTCCTGAGAACTCCCACATCTAATGGGTAATACATCCGAAAGAAGAAAAAATCCTGCCATGCATTCTGTCAGGGCATGGATTTTTTTAAAAAAAGATTCTACACTGGAGGCAACTGTAATTTTTTTTTCTTCTCTTTCTTACATAAAACCTTCTTTAGCTTGTAAGAAAATGATGGCAACCAACTTAGGATCCTGGCTATTTAGTTTTCCTACCTCAGCATGTCCTGGCAAGTTCCTTACTTCATTTTCCCTTCTCCTTCTTACAGTTGGCTGCCCTGCCTCCAAGAAGACAGTAGACAAAGCTAGAGTAAACCTCTGTATATGTTGGCTGTCCTCAGCCAAGGTGAGACGACTAATTATGTACCTAACTATATGACATGTTCTAGGTGATGAGGACAACACATGGTAATATGAATAAGTCATTGCTTCCTCCCTCACTTGCTTAACATTTTTTAATTAACAATTCTTTCCTCTCTTGCCTGCCTGGCTTCTCTTACAGAAGTCTTCTAAAGACAAAATGTTAAAACTCTGTAAATAATGCATTACAGTAAACAGTCATTTTATAATGACCTCATTAAACTCATAACATTCACTAACTGGGAACTTCATATAAACACCAAATGTTCCACAATAGATACCAAAGCTTGGGAAAAAAAGGTATTGAGTAGTGCTTCCACTAAACACGCACTGATACATTTTAGGGGATTCTTTTCAGATGTCATGTTACAGAGTTTAGCACATTAGCTTGGGTGCAATGCTTTGCACTTGGAGATGAATGCAACCAGAGACTTGGAATAAGCATAGGCATCTGTGTAAAAGAGTAAGGTTACAAGCAAACAAATATTCATGTGCATAGAGATTTTACATATGTATTTTAAACTTCTATAATTGAATGTCAAATCCAGGGTGTGAACTCAGGGTGGAAAGTGACTTTTATTTAAACAAATGGATTTTATTCTCTCAAACTTTCAAAAGACAAGGGAAAGTCTCTGTTGTGTCACACTGATTTTTATTCACGTGAACTCTTTATCCTTTGTTTTATTTTGCTTTTTCTTTTCTTATTATTTTTTTATTATTTCATAATACATAGCAATCCTTTTTACCTCCAAGCCCAAAATCACCTTCCTGGATGTCCTTATGCTTCACCATTGCATTCTACACCTCATAAATTAGATATATTTTAAAACTAAGAATGACTTGAAAAAACATCTAATATGTTGAAAATAAACCTGCTAATAAAGAAAAGCAAGAATGTTTTTCATAATATAGAAATAATTGCCCTGTTCATATCACTGTTTCACATGGAAATCATATAACGTATATTACCTGCTCCTTCAAGTGTCCTTGCTTAACTAAAACAGATTAATAAAACAATAGAAGACTAGAATGAGCTCTTAATTCTTCATTTAACACTTATGATAAGAATTATAAGTACTGTTTCTGATTTTATACATCCAGATAAAGTGTAATTTAGTGACAGAAGGTATTTAAAAAAATCACTAGCCTCTCTGAAATCTTGATAAATACTAACTTCCAAATGTCTACCAGCACTTGCTATTCTATTTAGTGCCAGAAAAGAATTTGAGAGACTAAGGTAGGATTATATATTTAATGCACTAGATAAATTTGGATGCAGGAAAAAAAAATTGCGAATGGATTAAATGCTTGCTCCCAGAAGTGTGGTTTACTGGGCTAAATATCAGGATTGAAATCCCCACATTCCTTAAACAACAGTTTAGAGTCTTTCTCAGCCTCCTGCTTCTTCCTTCAAAAGGATGGATAGATCGCAGTTATTTCAGGCAAGATTCTGGGAATCTGTCTCTCTAGCTGAGACCTTTGCCTGCACAGCCTTCAAGATTACTGACAATATGTAATCCCCATGGTTCTCACAATCCCTTCCCCTTCCCCCTTTCCTTTCCTTTCCTTTCCTTTCCTTTCCTTTCCTTTCCTTTCCTTTCCTTTCCTTTCCTTTCCTTTCCTTTCCTCTTCTCTTCTCTTCTCTTCTCTTCTCTTCTCTTCTCTTCTCTTCCTTTTTTTTCCCCCTTCTTCCCCTGCCCCTCACCCATTTCCACAATGGCTTTTACCACTGTTTCGCTTGTATGCAGTCTTCATTTGCCAAAGCTGTGGCATTTTAAGTTGTTTAGATAATTTTAGTAGTACCTCTGGAGATCAGGTATCTAGACCCCCATGCTATTCTGCTTTCATTTTTTGTGAAAGCCATCTGTTAGACAATACAATACACTTCCTTATCTTTACTGTAAATTGCACTTTCTCATTAATGTGATTTTTGAGCATCAGCATGCATATCTAATAAAAAATTTCTAATGTGATTTATTTTCCTTCACTTAAATGAGAACTTTGGAAGCTCAACACAAGTTAAATAGCAATATTAAAAACACTAATATGCCTAGCTCTAAACACTGTGAAACGATCAGGGAATACTGAGGTTGTAATACGTTCCTGCTGTTTCATTTTTATATTTGAAAAGTTGTAAACAGAAAGTATTTGAGGTAGCTATAGGTCTTTGCTCAAGAAAATGACATTCTTATTGGGATCTTTGGATTTGTTAATCCATTTAAATTTTAAAAAATGCTGTGAAGACATTTTTCTTCAAAAGTGGAGAAGAAGGAACCTCTAGAAAGGCAGAAATTACTTGTAAATGAAAGATAAAAAGAAAAGTCATTATCTCTTGCCCAGGAGATGAAAATAATATTGAGATTGTTCAGTCTTTCAGAAAAAGAAAAAAGATGCTGCCACCAAAGAATTTGTTAGTGTATTTAATCGTCCAACTTTATTTAAAAATGAAAGCATACTGTAGTAGGACTGAAAGGCAGAAAAGAAGAGAAAACAGAAAGGAAAAGTGGCTAGCAGGAGCTGATTTTCAAGCTTACTCATGTTGGTTATGCAAAAGTGCTAACTGGATCATTTGTCGTTACTAATTTCTAAAACACAGTAGTTGCAAAGTGAGGCTTTTTGTCAGGTTATATTTTTCTTCAGATCTTTAGTTGAGGGTTCCACAGATAACAGGAAAGAAGAATATCATTCACAAAAAGTGATGTGGCAGAAAATCCCTGTAGACACTTTAAGTTGGCTTCACCTACTCTGACAGACTTGGACAACAAACAGTCAAACAAACCTTATACCTCTAAAATAGTACCATGGTCTTTTAACTAGAATATTTTTACCATCAGGCTCAGGTTATTCTGCATCTCATAGCTTCTGCTACAACCAGTGGTCAATTCTTTTACAAGCAGACCTAAATCTTAGGCAGACCAACACAACCCATCTTTGTGGTGTCAGCAGGAGAGTTTTTAAAGAAGTGATAGGACATGATACATAGTACTAGCAACAGGGACATGATTTGTGGGTAATGTTAACAGAATTGCGCATTAATGCTGCAGACTGTTCAGAAAGAATACAAGGTTCTTGAATATGTTAATGTAACACGGGAGTCACAAAATGAAATTTCTCAAAAGTGGTAAAACCAAACCCTGTGATATTTGAAGGACTAAATCTAACTTTTGTGATCAACAAATTATGGATTATGACTGGATGCAAGCATGAGAGCAACATTAAAAAAATACATCTCAATTAAATGAGGAGTGGATGATAAATAGCACATAATCAATCATCTTTGTGCTCCTGGAAAGTTATTTTGTTCATTCAGAAATTATTCTTTTTGATGTCAAATTGATTTTTCTACTCACAAATAATTCATTCACTTACACATCAGGGTATTACAAATGACAAGAAGCAACACTAGCAAGGAGTTATCTATGTGAATTTCCTCTAAAGTGAACATGGATTTATGGCATGTTGCTGTTATTTTATGTCTCAATGTAATTGGCTGATAGCATGTATCACCACCATATTATGGGCTGTCCATCTAATCCCAAGACCACCATTCTGTATTTTGTGAAGCCATATATTGGTGCAAGGCTTATTATTCTTGTTTAAGCAGTTTCGAAGAATCAACTGGGAGTCTTGATAGAAGAACTACAACAGCAGCTGGTAGCTACCAAGTATACATTCCCTGTAAAGACTGTCTTAATGGTCCAAGATGTTTGAAAATTGCCTTCATCACAAATAGAAGGGTGTTGCTTTCTCAGTATCTTATCTTTTTTTCTGATCTGGATAAATGTTTGGGTCATGCTTCTGCAATCATTTCTGAGGGCTCTCTGTGGTCAGCAGAGGAGCACCTTTAATGAACTGGAAATTATAAGCATGCACTTATTGGAAGTAATGATCCTCTCAGAAGCAACACAAACATTGGTTTAAATCGCTATGTTTCTTTAATGAGACTGACAGAGTTAGGTAATTTTACCTCTTCAAAAATACTCTACTTTGATTAACATGTTCTGTAGATATTAGTTCTTCATGGGCTTTTAAACCAAAAATATTTACTCTCTCTACCTGTGACTTCAGAAGTACACAGAAAAAAAAAAAAGGAAAGAGAAAGTGAAACAAGAAGCAGAAGGATATTTGACTCACTTTCTATTCTCAAAATACAGTGAGGATTATTAGTGAGAATATTATCCTAGGCATTACAGGGGAGGGAAAAAGAACAGACTTGGAAAAAATGAGGCTGAGGCCCATTCATGGGATATAGTTTTACCACTGAAATAAGTTATAGTAATGAAAATTATATGGGCTGAAAACTATCCTTGCCTGCTTCTTTCTACCATCAATTCTGATCTCAGTCTCTCCTGTAACATTGAGTCTGTCATGCTCTGATCTCTTACCTTTATAAACCTTTTAAAAGTGACATTAGTTTCTTTTCATCCTTGCACTCATCACATGTAATTCCTAAGAGCCAATGAAAAAGATTGTTGAAAGGATTATCAAAATTAGTTGTCACATATATTCACAGCAAAAGTAATTTTAATGGTATGGTTTAATGGTAGCGGTTGATTAACTGTGTTTCTCACTGTTATCACTGTCAGTGGCCAATCCCTTTTGCTTAATAATTGTTGGGATTAATCCATCTTTCTATGGAATAATCAGTGTTTCTCAGAAAAAGAGAGCTTGACTTGAATGTTATCTCGTACGTGCCTGCTGTAAAAAAGTGCCTGTGTCACAAAACTCAAGCCACACGTTTCTCTGCTTTTCAACCATCCGGAGTCTTTTCCAGAGGAGATCAGTATCCCTCCAAACCAGGTATGTATCGCCACTCCAGACCACTTCCCGTGTGGGCAAGCAGGAGCCCTGCAGTGCCAAAGCTGTGACCTTGCAAGAGGATGGTTCCTGCCACTTCCCTCACACCTCCCAAGGCTTCTTACAGGCTTTGCTTTTTGAGTGATTGACTTTGGCCAGCCCCACCCATTCTGGAGAGATCTTGATCCTGACATCCTGGTGCTGTATAGTTTGCTTTCCAGTGCAGGGCTCTGCAACCCCATTACAATGCAGTTTTATGTGATTCTTTGAAGAACAAAGACTTTTGGACCTGAGGTAATGAATTTACTAAATGGTTCAGATCTTATTCGGGCTGATAGAATAATTAGGCAGTCCCACTGATGATGCTTAAGACATTTTAGCCCATTACACAGAGGCACATAAACTTCTGATAATGACAGTAGTATAAGAAGTTTGTTAAAATATTTTCTGCATTCTACTACTTAAAAGAAAACACACTAGACTTTCCAAGCTGTTTAAAGAAGCTGCTTTCTAGTTATTATCAGGAACTTCAGTTTTCAGACTAAGGGCAAAAAATTTCAGGTTAGCTGAACTCACTTAATCCTTAATTACAGAGGAAGTAAGAGTGAACACAAAATACTATTCTGTTTTGGAGAAGACTTTTAAAGGTATAGAAAAGCATTAAAAAACTATTATATGTTGCTACTATGTAAGACCGACACAATGAAACATTCTACCGTAAAGCTTTTAGGTGAAGCTTTTAGCCTGCTTTTTCTATGCATTAACTTAGTTGCTTGTTTGATTTTTTTTCTCATACAACTATTCAAGTGCTTTTGGTAGTATGCATCTTTTTTCTTCTGTTACATGATAGTAACATATGTTAACACAACCATCCCTAGGATATAATCTGTTAAAATCATAGGTTTACAGGTTAATTTAGATTGGCAGGGATCTCTTGAGGTCCTCTGGTGCAATCCACTTGTCAAACCTAGGCCAGCTTTAAAGTTACATCTAACTTTAAAGTTAGATCAGGTTCCTCAGGGCCTTTTTCAATCCTGTTTTGAGTACCTCCAAGGATGGAGGTTCCATAATCACTCTGAGTGTCCTCATGGATAAAAAAAATAATAATAATATTTAATGAAAACTTCCCTTGTTTCCTCCTCCTTTATTACTTATAATGCAGGTTAATATTTGATGCCTAAGTCACTTCCAGATACCTACATACCTCTGGAACATAGTAAAGTCCAGTGTATTCACTCCATGGAGCACAACAGCCAAAATTCTGTCAATCTTCTGAGAATAGTCATCTTCTTGCCTTTTGCTCTCTTTACTACATAGTAGAAGAATGAGAAAGAGGAAGACAACATACAATCAAACTCTACAAAACCTGGTATGCCAAGAAACTATGATAATATATTATACTGTCAAGTTTCCTATCGATCCACTTAAAGGGACATTGACCTTTAATATTAATGTGCTTAGCTGCAAATGTCATTAGAAAAGACTATAATACTTAATCTTCAGTGACATAAAATGTGCATGTCTACTGTGAACAAAACCACAGACTGTAGTGAAGAAATGTAGCCTTAATTGCATCATCTACTTGTCAGGAGGCTCTCACCATTTGCTATTATGAAAAATGGAGATTAAGAGTATTGCCAAGCCAAAAGGCTACTATTCTTCATGGAAAGACATTACTGTGAAATAAAAAATAATTAGATTTTTGTTGCAGACAGGAAAGGTGGTTGAATTACACATGTTTATTTCACAAGATTAATATTAGGATGCTCTTGATGTAAAATGAGATACTTTACAACAGTAAACAGAAAAGGGTTTAATGATTGTTTTATCTGCCTGGAATTTATTTTCTTATAGGATATAAAATGTAACTTACTAGGCATAACCCTTATTCAGAGGGGATGCTGAACAGAAACACCATTATCTGTGCACAAACCCACAACAAAACCACTTTTTGCAAGAGTTAGGGACTCAAGAAGTTGAGGTTTTCTGGCTGTGCTTGGTGCAGGTGCCAGGCGCTGGCAGCGGTGGGCTGCAGGGGTGGCTTCCATGAGAAGAAGCTGGGGCTGCCCCATGCTGGACACAGCTGGTTCCAACAGACCCACCACAGGGCACAGCTGAGCCCAGCAGCCAAGATGGTGGTGCCTTTGGGAAAATGTATTCAAGAAAGGGCACAAAATGCTGGAGGGGCAAGGGGAGAAAAACACTTAAAAGAAGGAGAAACAGCCCTGTGAGAGAAGGTGAGAGAAGAAGGAGGGGAAACAGAAGCTCACACTGGAGCAGGTGAAAAGTGTGAGAAGGGAGGAGCAGGAGGGAGAAACTGCTGTGTACTGACCACAACCCCCCCCGACCCTCTACCACTCGGTGTGGGGGAGGTAGATGGGTCTGCGGTGAAGTTGAGCTTGGGAGAGTGGGGAGGAAAGGTGTTGTTTTAATGTTCTTTCTGTTTCTCACTACCTGGATCTATATTAATTGGGAATAAATTAATTTTTGCCAAGTTTGGTCTGGCCTACACATGAAACACTGTGCTACCAAATTGCTGCTCCTAAACCGAAAGCAAAACCCAAGAAAGGTGGGAGGTGGTTGAGTTGTAATGGTGTTCAAAGGATGCATGAACTTACTGAATCAGTTAAGACTAAGAAACTGTTTGGATTACCAGTGTTGCTTGCCTTTTTTTTTTTTAATCTTTTTTTTTTAAACTTACATGTAACTTTATTTTTCTTATTTAGCCCTCTTCATATCAATATATGTGTATATATATTAGTATTGTCTGAGGAGCCAGTACAAAGTTAAAAATATTGTCAATTACAACATCTTGTTTATTACTGAAAGACTTAGAAAGTACTCAGCTAACACTACAAGGCAATCATTCTGATCAAATAAGAAGATAAAACTGTTCAACACTGCTAGGTCAAGGTAATGAAGCAGCTAGGTGAAGTGATAATGGCAGTTGAAATGATACACAGGTTACAATCAGGTGGAACTTTAGGACACTGAATGTTACTTTCTACACAGTTAACTGGACAGTTTGAAAGCGGGCATGTAAGACTTGTTGCAGGGTACAAAAAAGAGATGGCTGCAATGGACGCTTGTTGAATAATGCAATCCACTCAAGTTCAGTGGTGTGTAAATGTGATATTCATAGTCTGCATATATTTCAAATGACAGTATTGATCACGTGTTTCATTTTTTGAAAATTACATTCGATGTAGCTTATTCCAAGAAGCTACCAGCAGAGATGTTTATGCACTTATTCTTCAGCCATTGTTCTGAACCAATATGTTGCTCTGACAGGGTAGGTCTTAGAATGGGTTATATGGAGACATCAAATTTAAAGTAGCAAATATAATTTTCTCAAAGTAGTACCATTAGTCATAGTCTGTTATATGATACAATACAGAACAGAGCTGAACCTAGTGCAGGGAAAGCTACAAAATCTAATTAACATTATTCCAAATGTTTCTGTCAGTCCTAAGAAAGTAAACCATAGAGACTTATAAAAATCATTTAATGATTTAATGATCCCAGAAACTCACAGCATGAGCTAATACAAGTTTCTGTAGTGCTTTCATTCAACTTTTTTAAAACCCTGAATATCTGATAAACATAATTTGTCAAATAATAGTCAGAATGGAAATTATGTTCATAAATATGTACAAGAACACACTTATATTTGTTATTACTGCTGATGTTAGCTATGCAAAAATTAGAATTACTTTCCGCCTGTAGCAAATGAGGTTGTTAGGAACACCTATTAGATTATAAGAGAATTGTTAGAGACTATTAACCACTTATTAAAAATACTGTGGAAGTCTGAAGTGTTCTCAAGAATAATTTCTTGTTTTCCCTAAAAGGAGGTTTCCTCCTCTGTCTTTGCAGTCACTAAAGCTAGTCATTTCCATTCAAGGAATGGAAACTCTAATTACATCCTAAAGCCAGTGGTATACTTAAGATATGCAATCAGTAACGTTATGGCTAAAGGAGAAGATACTCAGTTTTCCCACTGAGTTCAGTGAGTTTCAGCACTCAATGGTTCTGAAAATCCATTCTTTTTGTTGCATTGTAGATACTGTAGGCACTGAGCTTCAGAACAGCTTTGAAAATTTTGAGCTAAAGTGTAACTTTTTCCTTGTCGTATACTGTAATCTTTTATATTGTATCACTGATTCCTTCTCTGTCTATATAACATTGGACTTTTAGAGACCAAACTGTATCTGAGCTGACTGAACAGCCAGAATTGAAATACTGTGTTTCAGTCATGATAGCTACCCTGGAATTCAGCTGTAGGGGGATATATCTGTAAGGTATGGGAGTAGGGGGAGCAGATTCACTTATGTTTACTCCATTACTTCTCTGTCAGTCAAGGCTAAGACATCCCATAGCTATGACAACAGGACAAAATAAATAAATAAATAATGTAGACATAGGTTGACAGCCATATTATTCATTCTTTACAGCTTTTATGACTTTATTCAGTCCACTCGGACTTCAGAATCTGGTATGGAAATTGGAAATTGGTGTACTATGATTACCACTGCTCTAGGACCAGATAAAGAATACTAGGAATGAGACGTAGTATTACTCTTCCTCAATATGCCTAATAGCACAGTCTGTGATGTGGCCCATTTCAGTAGGAAAATTCTGTAATGACTTGTCTATGTAAGGAAGGAGTAAATTCCCACTTCCTTTTCCAAGCAAGGAGGAGACAGGAAGGGAGCTACTCTTTAGAGTAAAAACCCTTCTGAAGTTTAGTGCCTCCTATTCTTCTTGGTTTAAAAGCTTTCTTCTCTATCTTGCACACTTCATTTTAGTAATCCCTTTCCACTCCACATAACTTTTGACATAACTGATTCCAGCTGTCATTTTCCACAGTGGCTACCAGCGAAGAGAAACATACAGTCTCAGAGAGCACACTGTGATGATATATATGACCCACCTGGCAGCAGCATAGAAAAGGTTAATGAAAACTCTAATTATCTATCCTTGATACGATGAAGACAATTAGAAACAACTGCTGTAACAGACTACATCAGGAGCAGCCTCAGGAGGAGCTGGTGAGATTTTAAGCTATCATGAAAAGGTGCAATGAAGTAAAAATAGTCTGCTAAATAATGGAGGTAGGAAGAAAACCCAGAGAATCCATGAAAGATAATAGGTAGAAATAGTCTCTTGCCACTTGTCTTGACCTCTATGACAAGACACCTGAAGAAGAGTATAGGCTTTTTTTTTTCCCCCAAGGGATGTAGAAAGGATCTGGGGATAAAGGGCCTGAAACTGGCAGATACCTACCTTGTGTTTGTGAAAATCCTTACTAATTCTGTTATCTGAAAGAGAAAGTGCTCTTTCTTACACAGATGGAAAGATCACATATGATGGAAAGACTGCTATACCAGACAGGAGATGGCTATAGCTAACTGGCATATAAAAGATGAGAACAGATCAAACATTAAAACTCCTACTGAAATCATTGGCCAATGTGTATTTAAGTTCAAAAGACTAAGGTCCTGACAAAGATTTACTAGCTTGTAGTTAGATACTTGGTCCAAAAATGTTGTTCAGCTGAAAAAGAGTAAGCATTTAGTGTTGACTGATGTGATACCGTTTTATCTGCTGTCATTAAAAAAGAAAAATGAGGTGGCTAAATATCATAATAACTGCTGCCTTTAAATATAGTTGGTGGGCATATGTAAGCATTTAAAACATTTGCTTTAAAGTTGGGACTAAAACTTAGTGTCCTTCACTAACTGATTTAGTTTGAAAGATGTCATTAAGTGCCACTTTGGAATCTGGTCTCCATTTGTAATGTACAGCAACTTTTGCATTAACAGGAAAAACATTTTACAGAACTCTGATTTGAAGCATTTTGTAAATATTTAATAAGAATGTATAGTGAACATGCAGGAATCTTAAAATGAATACATACAGTCTGGAGAGCTGTTAAAGTGGTTTTTGTAAATATAAGTTACTGCAAACATTCTAGATAAGTTGTCTGAATTGCCTGACGCTTCTGTAAAGTATTTTAAATTAAGTTAAATTAAGATTCAAACAAAATGTTTTAAGATACACAATCCTGAAACTGCAGGATTTAAAACATTGAAGTGAGTTCTAAATGAATCTTGAGCAGCAGGTTGCATGAAAATATATTGCTACTCATACAATCTTATGCATAGGCACAATTGCCCATAAATTAGATATTCATTAGTTATTGTGTCCCTCTGGAAGCATCTCAATAGGAAACTTTATTTACATTCTTATTCAGACCCTCAGTGTGCTTACAACTTCTCCTTTCCTAGTTTCATCCTGAAAATTAATGATAAATACATCTGAGTAATACAAGAACCAGGCAATCTGAAATACAGCAAGGAATTCTGTCCTGTTGCTTAATCTGGCATCTTTTCTGACTCTTGAAGGGAAAGGCAGTTTATGGTTTTCATCTCTCCTGCAGAAGGCTACAATGGATCTGACGTACAGTTCCACTTTGATAATTGACCATTGCTAATTACCCTCTGAATATGGCATTTCCTATCATCTGGGCAAATCACTTTGTAGTCATGTCACATATTCCAAACAGAAAAAAATGTTGTCACAGATAGTTAAAATATACTAAGTGTATATAGCATGTAAAATGTCCTTCTTTTCTAATAAAATTGGGACTTATGAATACATTTTGTCTGTTCTTTCATGGCAGATGCTTTACAATAACTCTGCTGTGTTTTAAGAACTGAAGTTAATCTAACTAGTCTATGATCTCTGAACTCTTTTTAGTAAACGGTACTAGGTTTGCTCAGTTGTTTCAGTCTTCTGCAATCTCACCTGTCCTGCAGGGGCTCCAAGTGAACTACTGATGGTTCCACAGCCAATTAATTAATTAAGCCAATTCTCAGAGCAACCTGAAGTAAATTTCCTTAAGCTGCACTGCTTTGAAAACTTTTAATCTAACCTTAACTTTGTATTCACTTGTTGATGGAGTAATTGTCTGATACTCCAAAACAGAGTGATGACTTGAACAAAAAGATCTTAGACATTGGCCCTCTCATTGTCAGTTTTCTGTCCCTGCCAAGAAGTCAGAGGACTTACCTTGGCTTGGCTCTTCTTTTAAGCTATTTGTAAAATATTTTCACTATATTTTCTCTCTTTTACCTGTTGTGCTTCATACTAAGTCTCAGATTTTCATATCATCAAACCTAATACTCTTGTAAGCTTGTATACTCACCTCATTGACTTCATCTTCCTTTATTTTCCGTACAATCACTTGTGCCTGGCATGGTAGAGTTTATGGTTTATATACTTCAGCGTTGGTGGCCTTTTCTTTAGTATGGCATTATGGCAGTATGTACTTAAAACCTTGTCCATTCTTCAAGGAAAAAAACCTTCATTTAACTCTTTCCTCCTACCACTACCCCCCCCACCCCCCAGCTTATCCCTTGTCAGATCTTAAACTCAAAATTGTGGATACCACACAATCTGCTTTCATGATGTTTATTGCATTTATTTCAGTATTCTTCTTTCTGCTGTTTCAGAGAATGAAAAAAACACCAATTGCCTCTCCAGGAATGTCAATGGCAAGGACATGTATTCCTCTTTTCCAATACCGCTACAGGCAAGAACCTCCAGCAGAGGAATGAGCATGCAATGTAGAGCAGCATCTCAAATTGCTACAGCTGGAGTATGAACAGCTACTGTGTATATGCTCTCTTCTGTGAAGCTCTTCAGCATTTCAGGACTGGCATTTCATTGCAGCCTTGAAACCATTTCTAGAACCATATTCTAAACATATTTATTAATCTTATTCTTGCTTTTTTGATCTGTTCCTTAAACATTTTACAACTAGATGAAAACAAGCATAACATACTAGTTTTAGAAGCTGTTTGTTGCTTGATGTTGTTGGGGATGGAATTATGGTTTCAGCTGAAAAAACATTAAAGAGTGATCTTCACCACTTTTGTATACACCTTGTTTCAGATTGAAATAATTAAAACTAACAGTCTAGGACAAACTTCACGTATTGCCAAATCAGACTTGCAGAAGTAATAAATATTGAAATCAAATAATATCCAGTGAATAAATTTTTATTCAGCTTTAGTCAGGCTACTTGAAAAATTTACAAGTTTACCTTTGAAGCAATTGCCTGATAATTCACGTAGCACATTTCTTTTCTCTTCTTCGTTCCTGATTCTTCTATCTTTTGAAACATCTTTAATTAAAGCAAGTTAGCCACTGGGATCTTTATCTAAAATCACTTCTACTTATCTTATTTTGTTCAGAGATGTCACACAATTCAAGATTGGACTCAATAAATACAGCCTTGAGGCAGTATGCAGCTGTGCTTCTTTTTCACCTGTGCCCACTTTTGTAAAAAATATCTGATTGTGTCTTTAATGTACCAAAGCTTAGTGAATCTAGGTTAAGTCCCAGGAGTCTGACAAGTATCAAGCTGCTTGCTGAATTTTACAATTGGTTGACCCAATAAGAATACAAAGTGATCAAAATGGAGAGAAGTGCATCTGTGGGCATGTATTGCTTCAGATGATGCTGAAGCTAAAATTCTTTCTCATGCTTCTCCTCTCCTTCTCCTCCTCTTCTTGACAAACCTTTACATAAACATCAGTATTAATGCCATTAACGACTTTATTTGTACTTATTCTATATCACAGTTCTAAGAGATTCAGAAGACAGAAGCTTAGAGTTCAGGTCTTGCAGCCTCTGAAAATATTTCATCAGACACTATAAATGTGTATTTTTCTGACGTTGGCATTTCCACATGCCAACTGGTAAAAATAACTAATCCCACTAGCTCTGGTTCATCACAAATCTCTTGACAAGGCCGAGGCATATTAGTATACCCTAAACCTCTATTGTTACCCTTTAACAGTCTCACAAAGGAAGAATTCAACGTTTCACTTACGTGTGAACAATGAACAACCTCACTATGCAAAACAAGGCCTTTGATGCAGAAGGCTGATTTCTGCAATTTTACGCTTTATAAGATCTATCCACTTATATCATATCTGTTCCTTTCATAAATATATGTGTGTGTGTATGGATGACACGCAAGTTTCATCATGAGTCAGCTCAAGTTTGCTTTTCTTTATGCTGCAAAAGATAACTTTGTTACCAGTTACACTTTGACCTATGTGTAATAAAGCATTTTTTGGCCAAACACATGTACTATTTCACTCTGCAAGTCATTGTCCTTGGAAAGACAAAATATTCACTTTCTTTCTCCTTCACAATAAATAAATAATTTAAAAAATAATGTAGGGTAATACTTAAAGGAAAAGGCATTTTACTTGGGATAGAGCGTTCTAAAATTATATTAAATGAAACTTCCTTCTTCCAAAAGAAAAAATAATTTTATCATAAAATCTATCTTTAGTAGAAGGAGAAATGCTAAAGTGGAAGCAAATCTTCACTGTCTGCCAAGAACAGGTAAAGCAATCTTTCTAAATATCTATTTCATAAAGGTTTTAAACTTGCCAAGATTCTTCATAGTGTGAGAGGTGAAAATAATGTGAAATTTCATGATGTAATAATTCAAAGGATATTTCTATTTTATTTTCTATGCCGTTTCCCCCCACTCACTAATGATCTTGAGCTTAAGTATCAATGCTTGTTAAACTTCAGTATTTTGGGATTCAACATTAATTCCTCTGATTTTTTTTCAAAATGAGGTGGTGGTTTTTTTCCAGGTGCTCACAGCGACAAAGCAGAACAAAACTAAATAAGTCACACAGCAACAAAACACATAGAAGAACTATAAATAAATGAATACAGCACTGATTATAATATTTCCCAAAGTCAAAATTATTTATTATTTATAAAGCAATTGAGAACTAAAGATAAAGAAGAATAAGGCACACATGATTCTATTTTTTGCAATCATACATCAAGGTCTTATACTTAAAAAGATGCCAAAATACACCCACTCACATACACACACACATATTTATGTAAAATTCCAGCTATCAATGAAATTACATATATATTTACAATTTTAAATCTTTTCAAGCAAACTCTAATGAAATCCATTTTTCAGGAATTTTAATAGGAAGGTGAAACTGTTTACCAGGCAGAGAAAAATCATGAAGACCTATTATTCCTGTCTCCTATGTGTGCACAGTTCCCAGTTACTTCGGCAGGAGTTGTGTTATGTTTACCCAACATGATGTTCGTGCCCCAAGAGTATGGCTTAATACCATGCAGTACATACAACTTTTTGCATGAACACTCTAATTTTGAATCCTGAAATAGAGTTTTCAGCTGTGTCCTGGGTATGCTGGTGACTTTAATGTGATGCTAATAGCATCTAATGACACTACTTGCACATCCATAATAAACTGGGACTGAATAGGTTAGAAATTCTTTAAGCCCGTCAGGTGGAAAGTTGCAAGTACCAATCAGACATGTTCAGGAGCCAGGACTGATAAAAGAAAAATTGTCATCTTCCTCAGAAGAAGTGATATGATGGGTAAGAACCCTTGCAGAATACACAGTCCTTTTCAACCCACCTTCCATGTCACTCTCACAGTCAATACCACTCTTCATAAGCTCCCTGGACACACAAATCCATTCTCAATGACAGGCAGTCCCCTTTATTACAACTTTTTTTTTCCCCCTTCTTCTGTTCTTACACTTTTTAACTGTTCTTAAAGCACAGGGGAGCAATGTGCATGCAGTTCAAACAAAGGCAATGGATTTGGCATTGGCTGTAAGATTATCAGAGTGGACTGGTAGGGATAATCAAGGCTGCACTTACCTAGAGTGAATAACCTGAAGTCAGTGGAAATGACTCCGTGGTTAACATTCACGAAACATGGACTTGGGCCCTTATGTTCTAATGATTCAACCTATTATAGCTGGCCATAGTACTGACAGACTTTTTTTTTCCCTTTTTTTCTCTAGTTGGGTTTTTTTGGTGGTTGGTTTGGGTTTTTTGTTGTTGCTGGGTTTTGGGGGTTTTTTAGTAATTTCCTTAGTGGTGTGCCTGTTGGATTTTCAGTACACCACTAGGGAGAGAAGAAAGGGTAGGAAATGTGGCAGGGCAGAAGCTGCTTCTGGAGAGAAAACTGACAGGCTCAGTATTTTATAGTTTGCTAAAAGTAGATCTCAGTCTTGGAAAAAGTATAATTAACCTTTCTGAACATGTAATAAAGTCTGCATTCATTGGGTTTTTTTCCCCCTACCCAAAATGCAGAATTGGTGGCTGTTTAGCATAGAAACATTTTTGCTTTTGTTCAGATAGGCTGAACATTGTAAATTGATTGTTCTCCATATATGATTCCTGAACTTTGATGACTATTACTTTACATGGAGTGGCACCTCTCTGATGCTCTGATTTCTCAAGAAACTTTTCTGAATCAGTGAGTGAGGCAGAAAGTACAATATTCTAATTACTGGATGGTAATTTACAAACAAATTATCTGTTACCCTAGAAAATGTATTTTAGGATGTTATAAAACAAACAATTTGAGCATTTGCCAAATGTACCTGGAGCAGGCAGTTTTGTGTACCAGTCTTTTCTTTCAAATAATAAAAATAAAAATGGACAAGGCAGATGAACGAACTGAGAGTTATTATCAAGCCATATCATTAAAAACAGTAATCTACATTTCTTAATAAATATTTAGGTCATGATATAAGAAGATTGATGTGGTAATGGTGATTTGATTGAATGGCAAACACTAATGGTACACTCAGCATGAGAGGTCCACAGTTAGCTTTATTCTTACAGTAACTACAGTTCTATTGTCTTTCTTACTGACTCTTCTTTCTTACTGGCCTTTCTTATGTATTCCTGACTAGAAATTGAGTCTTATTCCAGACATGTTTTTTCTAGGAAAGGAGTTTTATCTTTCTGTGTTTATGAAAAGATAAAAAAAAAATGGTTTCATAAAAACCTGAAAGGTGGATCAGTTCCATGCCTGTTAAAAAATAACTAAACTCATGTTATCTTCAATGCAGGCAGAAGTCCAAATTGTAGATGCAGAGTAAAAACCAAAGGGGTTTACAAACTGAAAATGAACTTTTCAGTAACATACTCTATTTGTTTAAATCTCATTGATCTTTACTCGTGGAATATGTTGATAGACTATTTCTTGGCACTATTCAAAATTAACTGTACCCAGCATCATGCAGTTTGCCATTAACTCCAAATGCAAAATCACGGATGAAATAAGTGTCATGTCTCTGAGGAAGACATCAAAGCAGAAAGCTCTGAAAGAAAAAAAGGGGGAGGAGGTATTAAATGTTACCAGAAGAGAATTTAAGCTTTGCACCGCCTTTGGGAAGGAGGGTAGATCTTACATCTTTGATAACCTTGAACCTGTAGAGTTTCCTGTGTTGTCATGTCTGTGATGCTGATTTCCATGGACAGTGCAGGCCACCATGTACAGGTACAGGTGGGGAAAAGAGTAGTGAGGTCTTTTACACATTTTGCTGTACAGATGTGTGGACTGGCAGGGAGTAGAGTGAGTCAGAGCTCAGCACCTATGAAATAATAAGCCAGCCAGGAGACCTGGCCTCTTCCAATCCATGCTCCGTTTCTATACTGGAGAAGGCATTAAAGGACTAGATGGAAAAACTGTCTTTCTAAGTCCTTTTTCCCAGACCTCTTCATGGGACTGTATGGTTACTTCACTATGATACCTTACCTTGTTCTTTATTATCCAGGATAGCTAGTAACTACCATTTTCAACCAGAATAGATAATGAGCAAAATCATATTACATATTGAAGCTGCAAGACCTCCAATGTGGGAATTACATTTCTTGTAATCCATACTACCTGCTGTGGTAGTGAACACTATAGAAAGCCATATTAGTAAACTGTTCAGATTGACCCTAAGGACCTGATTTTATTCAATTTTTACTTAACAGACTTGCACTGTTTTCTGCACAGTCTTGTTGAAATCTGAAAAAATAAAATACACAACTGTCCTGGTTTCAGCTGGGATAGAGTTAACTGTCTTCCCAGTAGCTGGTACAGTGCTATGTTTTGAGTTCAGTATGCAAAGAATGTTGATAACACACTGATGTTTTCAGTTGTTGCTAAGTGGTGTTTAGACTAAAGTCAAGGATTTTTCAGCTTCTCATGCCCAGCCAGCGAGAAAGCTGGAGGGGCACAAGAAGTTGGCACAGGACAGAGCCAGGGCACCTGACCCAAAGTGGCCAACGGTGTATTCCATACCATGGGACGTCCCATCTAGTTTAGGAACTGGGGAGTGGGGGCGGGGAATCGCTGCTTGGGGCCTAGCTGGGTGTTGGTCAGCAACTAGCTGGGTGGTGAGCAATTGCCCTGCGCATCATTTGTACATTCCAATCCTTTTATTATTGCTGTTGTCATTTTATTAGTGTTATCATTATCATTAGTAGTTTCTTCTTTTCTGTTCTATTAAACCGTTCTTATCTCAACCCATGAGTGAGTGAGCAGCTGTGTGGTGCTTAGTTGCTGGCTGGGGTTAAACCATGACAACAACTTTTTGGACAGATATGGTAGAGAATGAGAAGACAAAAAAGTATAAAAGTCAACCTATTATCTTGTTTTTATCTGTAACACTGCTGATCCAAAAAGGACTTCCATTAAGGGCAGCCTTTAGGGATAAATTTTGAGTGTATAATCTGAATACAAACCACTTAGGATCATGAATATTTATCTCCGCTAACGAAAGAGTAAGTGTTCTATTAAATGACATTCATTTTAAATGGCTAAGTCTCATAAATTGCATATCTTAACATCATAATTAGGATCTGTGATTAGCTGAGACATTTCAGAAGAGGTACTTGAGGAATCAGTAAAATAGAAAAGATATATATCAAGATTGAATGGATAAAACACCTTGTTTGCACTACAACCCTTACACATATAGCGGGAGGGATGGAATAGAAATGTTAATACTGAGTTGAATTTATAGCATGATTCCAAATGTCTCAAACACTGGAGGTTTAAAACAGTAGCTCTCAGACTTTTTATGGTAATCTTGTATTTCAAATATAAAAGGAGAATATAACATCTTCCAAGAAAGGGAGAATGGCCTGTGAGCTCTTACAGCATTCTCGTGATATTTTAATGCAGCATATATCTCGGCATGAAGGTCCATCCTTTAAAGTGCAATTACTGTAATGGGAAGTGTTAAAAAGAAAACAGTAAAGACATAATTTCCTTTTGCTCATCCCAAAGTATATTAGGATAAATACATTCTGACCTGAATTAAATGAAGTCAAACTGGACTGTGTTAAACAGGAACCAGGACTTAAACATAGGAGAAGTCTTTTTAGGAACAGTGAGAATGGATACTATATACATTCTTAGCAACAAATTAAGCTTTTGAAAATAAAAGTTTATCTGTAATATCAAGTTCCCAGTTGTGGGTTTTTTTTATCTTCATCATTACTATTATTATTTAATGCACCAAAATACAGGATTTTGCACGTACAGTATTATTAAGATATGAAAGTATCATTTCCTGGATGTCAGCATCCAACTAACCAAATTTGCATGCTTGATTTTGAAATTAATTATACAATGATTAAATATGGACAAATATTAACAACAGAACCATCTAGCACAAATTTTGCTGTGCTTTTGGTTTTTCTTTCTCCTGTGAGAAGTTTTACCTTTCAAAAATTTAGGAACCTACTCATCCATTTAATTATTCTTATTTAGTTAAAGTCACTTTTATCATGACTGTTCTGTGAAATCAGGATTTTTAGCAGATAACTGAGAGGAAAAGAAAACCCAAACAAATATACTTCTAAGGAAAGTTATTTGTGATAATTTCAGGGGCAGGGAGGGGGGAGTGTTTTGTTTTTGTTGTTTTTTTTTTTAATCTAAGTGTGAAACAACAAAAGAGAATTTGGACAAGAGGAAAAAAGAATCACCTAAAACAAAGATACTTATAATTCTTCATCCTGATTATTTTTTATTGGTGAGCTATGTAATATAATCTCCTAATATACTGTTATTAAGCAAGGTTGATAGAAATAAATATAGTAGGAATATGCACTTCTTAGTTCTCACAAAGCAATCTATTTAATTATTGGTTGTGTATTATTAGTAGGAAGTGTTACATTTTTGTTTGCTGAATTTGAGAGTCTTTAATATGCTGGCAGGTGGGGGTTTTTTAATATATATTTTAAAAGTCACCTTTGAAACTGGCAACATGTATGTAGAATAAGCTCTATTAAAGACTTTATGAAAGACAACATTTTTAGCAAAATTTATTAAAGAAAATCCTAAGGATTTCAAACAGCTTACAGGAAAGCATACTTGCCAATCAGAGAGAGTGATAGATGAATGTTTCTAGAAAGGCAACCTTGTGGCAGAAACCTAGTAAATTACTAAGAGAATTATGATGAAAATCTCTAATATTCTCAGATCAGAATGCGAGAGACAATCTTAATCCACTTTACCATCCACTTACATGCCAAAAATTACTGTATTAGAAATCATTCCATGAACCATATAGACACCAGAGATGAGAGTAATTGCTGCTCATCTTGATCTACAATAAGCTTATGTTGTCTAAAAGATTTGTTATAATGAGGGCAAATTATTCCTGCTTTTGAAGGAAGAATTTGGGACATGGGAAGTACCATAAGTGATCCAGCTCTGAATTCCAAACTAAACTTCCTGTATTATTCCTTTTTATTTCCATGATAAATGTCTTCTGCGAGCATGCATGCAAAAAAAAAGTTGCTTTCCGAAGTGTTCTGGCATCACTGCTAAGGAGAAATAGGGATAATTATCCTAGTGAGGCTCAAAGTTTACTTTGTAGCTCAGGAATTCTCTGCACCAGCCTTCTGTAAACAAAGTTGCTTTTATTCTGCCTGTCTTGGAAACAATTTTACCATTCCCTTAATCATATTTTCTTTGTTCTGAATGGAATAAAGACATGGTCATGGTAATTCAGAAAACAGATGGGACATGAAACTCAGGAAAGTGTAAGCACGCTCGGAGAAAGCAAGCACTGGAGTTTGACTGGTTTACTGGATTTAAAAGTAAATTAAAAGCAAAAGGATTAAAAGGCTTAATTTTAAATGATTACTTCAAACACTAAATATGATTCTGGAATAAGTTCAGAGTCTTAAGTTGAGCAGGTTCTTCCACCCTCGCATTCTTAGAGGATCTCCTTTGTGGGTTTTTCAGCTATGCAAAATGCTGCAGAGGTCAGAGAAGGAAAGAACCAAAAAGTACCATATGCATGTCTTTGGCATTGACTGTTATTCTTCCAGACTAAAGTAGAAATCTCAATAGATAGCTCCAAATGTGTGGCTATGTAATACAGCTTGGCAGAGCAGGCTAACAGCAGCAGATTGAGTCAAGACCATAGAATTTGCCTAGTCTCTTGAAATGAATAATGAAGTTAAGATAAAATACGTGTTCAAAACTGAGGAGCACAATGAACTTCACAAAGGATATGAAAGCTTAGATTGCAGCTGATTAAACCCTGCTTCACTTCTGGAAGTAAAAATGATAAAAGATGAATTATCCCAAAGTACCAACTACTATAACTGGGATTGGCAGGTCTGAGCCTATTACATAAAGTTAGAAATAAGTCGCCTAAGACTGTATGTGAGCATTACAAGAATGTGAGATGTAAATTCATTTCAGAATGACATAATCTCTCAGTGACAATTAATACTGGCTACATAGGCCCTATGATAAAATTGAGTAAAGACAACATCTGTTGAAGCAACCTGGTGATAAACAAGTGTCCACTCTTTTCCAAAACAGGTATGTGGGGAAATTTGCATACTTCTGATTGCATATTTGCAACTAGAAGATGTATAGCTGAATTTCTCTGTTTCTGTAGGAGGTTGTTGCTGGTTTAGACTATAGCAAAGTGAATTCATCCAAGGTCTATGTATGTGTATGTATCTATATACACTGATCTTTGTATTTTACTGTAATGATCTGACTTGCCAAGGTTTAAATGTTGTTTGAAAAAAATGTGTATTTAATTTGTCCAATTTGATGCATTCCTAGGGTACTGAACTTATCCCAGGGTACAAACATTAGTGGTTTTTTTGTGAAGGTGAACATGTTAAGACCCTTTTATTAGTTCTAACTCATAAAAACAAAACAACTTCTGTACCTACACTACATGCATTAAAAAAACATATATTAACAGAAATATTTTGTTCAGTCGTGAGATCTACTCTTTCTGTGGAATATAACTCTACAGCAAACAGAATAGAGAATTTCTTCTGTCATTTGTTCATCCTTTTTCTATCTCACACTGACTTCTCATTGTTGAGATAGTCTTTCCTATTTCTAGGAGGTAGGATTGATGGGCAAAATTTGTGTTAGTACATGTTTGTTTGATTTTAAAGACTTTTGCTAACCATTTAACTGGTGGCATACCTAAAGAAAGTAAAACATGCAAATAAAGAACACTGTAGTAGTGGGTCTGTTGGGGAAATACTCTGTGGAATCAGACTTAATAGAAAAAGAAGCAGAGTACTAACTGTACCAAATACTCACACACTTCAGCCTAAACTCTACTTGGCTGAAATAATTTCCTTGCAATTAAATGAAAGGTAAAAAGAATAGCTACTGACCACTATTTTTTTTTTTTACACCACTCCCCTCCCCACCCCTCTTCTTTTAACAAACATTTTCTCTTGTTAAAAATACAGAACATGAGTGAACACATGAAATATTTTATAACCGAAGTGGAAAGTGTATAAGAACTTCCTTTTTCATATTACTTGGTTGTGGATCTTAAAAAACAGTTGTATCTGATTATTCTAATGTAATTTATAAAATTTATTAAAGAGTTTGTGTACCAGTCAACTAATACTTCAGTTACAAGGAGTGAATAACACTTGAAGAACTATTATAAAGGTGTGCAGCCTGTGGGTACTGGGACAGTTTTAACTATCCCATGGTTTGTTCTAGATGCATCTTCCCACTGGAGCCCTTAGAACTGAGTCATAGGCCAGAGGTCTTCCTCTAGTGGCAGGAAATTCTGGCTGTGATATACTCCTTTTTTTACAGTATTACTTGTGGGGAGATACTTTTTTTTTTTTTTTTTTACAGTATTACTTGTGGCATATCTGGAAATATGGTAATTATATAAGTACACAGAATTACTCTTTGGTACACATAGAGTACATCTAAGCTAATAGCAAGCTATAGGAGATAGCTCCCTCATCTCAATATGTCGCTTTCCTAACTAGAAAGACTGAGCATGACTTGTTTAAATTTAAAAAGAGAAATTAGCTAGCACTTGTTCAGCACCGGTTCAGTGGGCTAACCTTGTGTCAAGTGAAGATGCTTTTTGGAGATGTTCACTTGACTGATATGGAAATGGTTCTGTTCCCATATGTGAATCACTTATTTCAGGAACGTTTGACATTAGCAATGTTTTGTACTTCTTGTCTTACAATGTGTTATTATTTTTTGTAATCGTTAAAATCTTCTTGTCAACTGATTAGTTCATTTTGTGCACTTGCACTTAATCATCCATGTTACCAAATTAGCATGTTATTTGATTTAGAGAAAGCCAATTATAATCTGAATTTTAAAATTCCATCTTCCTGAATGTTGTCTTTAAGTTACTTGAGTGGAATGACAGTTTTCATTATTCTCTCTGGACAAAAAGAAGAGAAGCAGCTTTATGAGAGTATTTCTTTCAGGATGCTGTATTCATCTTGAAATTATTTGACACTGAGTCATGGTATTTACAACTTCTAAAAGAGAGAAAACATATATGTTCTGTTAGACCACACAGATAGACTTTAAAGGACAGCAGTGAGGATGCATTTTGTGGGTAAAAGTTGAATCTAAACTTTCCTTTTGAAAAATGTTGGAAGAATATATTAAAACAAAATCAGTCATTCTTCATCCTTAGAAGAACAACAAAGTCAGCAGTGAGATTATTTTTCCATAATTAAGACTAACTCATCCCTTACATATATAGTAAATGGTAAGAAATAAAAAGCTAGCATATGCTGATGCATAGAAATCCTGGGACTGGAGTCTTTAGTTGGACTTTCATTTTGAATTGTTTTTAAAGGACGACTTGGTCAGTAGGCTTCCCACATACATGCTGTTGGCAAAGCCCTCATTAAAACCTTAGTGGAATTTTAAATTTGCTCCAACAGTAATACACCCAAATTAACATCTTCTTGTATCCACCTCAGTGAATGTTACCTTGGTTTTCTCTTTTAACTGAAATAGAAATTTCTATGCCAGTGGAGAAAACATTGCTTCATGAACACAAGGTAATTTTGTTTAAATTAGATTATTCCTGACATCTGAAAACCTGATTACGGAACAAGACAGAAAATTAATGAAATACATAAATATATCAAGGCTTGCCTATTGTGCAGCACCCCAGTTGCCTGAACCTGGTTCCTCTTCCTCACTCTATGTTGAAATCCATTTCATACAGCCATTATCCACAGGGATAAAGGCTGTATATTTTAAGAGTGTAGCCCCCAGCACCCTGTTAATGTTTATCAACAGAATAATAGCTGCTGATAGCCTGCTGCTGACTTTTTATTGAGACCAAGTACTCTATCCTGCAGAACAACTGTGAGCATGCCACTTGCTGCCCTGAGGTCTCAGTTCTAGCACCATCACAGTGATCACTTAAGTGCAATATGCAAATTTCTGTATTGTTGTGGTTGATGATTTCTGGAGTCATTTAATACAAGCAACTTGTGCTAAAATATAATTAGGAATCAGAAGGTTAACTTGATGGACTGTAATGGCTAGTGCTATGCAGGCTTAACCTAACCTGATAATCCTTTCTGTCCTTAAGCTCGGTGAATCTGTGAATTTACTGAACTTTCAGAATTTCCATAGCCACTCAGAAAAACAGGTTCAATAACAGGATCATATCTCACTTCACAAATAAATACCTCAGGGTCCTTACTCTGATCTCATTGTGAAATAAGAATGATACAAATATAAAACTGATATAAAAACTAGTAGAATTAACTATATTTCACCTTTTTTCCTGAAAAGTCTTACAGCTGAGCTTTTCTGAGGAGGAGAAGCTGATATAGTGTGACACAAACTTTACATGAGGTTAAACAAAAGTTCAGGAACCTCCCATTAGAAATTGTTTACACACACACAAGTCATAGGGGAAAATTACTTTAAGAATAATCAGCAGTGCAGATAGAGGGCATCTCTTTCTTCTTGCCAATTTCTCTTTCCAGTAGCTTATGCAACTAAAATTGACAAAAACATTTTGACATAACTAAACTGCTGTTCATATGTTAATAAAAAGGCAATAGAGGATCTTGTACAACAGGATGATATGCAACCATAATGGTGCTAGTACTTGGTATTTCCTCCTACAGCCAGAGCAAACACAAGTTGATCACTGCTGTCTATTATTTCCAGATCAGTGAATGAACCTTTCATTGTATATCTTCCCTATAATACTTTCATAACCTTTTCAAAGGGCCAATGATATACCATAGTTCTTAAAACTTTTTGCATGTTTTTTCCACTGGTAAATAGTGACTGATAGAAGAATCAGAGATACTGACTGGAGGAAACTTGAGGTATCACATTTTCTTTTATTAAATGAAATTTTTTTCCTGTTTCTCAGGAAGTGTTATGGCTGTTTATATCCTGATCATTGCAGTTCAGATTATATATGCATTTTGATATATGCATTTTGATATATGCAATCTTTTAATTCAGTTTTTGTGTTACATTCTATAGTTATATATATTTCTTTTTTAGTGTGTCATACTTTAAATGGGCTCATACTTTGCCATGCTGTGATTAAGGTTGGTGCTTATACACTGTTTCAATGGAAGAAGTACAAACACAAATTCATGTAAAAGGCTATTTGAACAGACTGAGACCAGCAAGTAACAGCTGTTACCACTTTCAGACATGTCTGCAGGATTAATTCTTTTTCTAATGCAGCTTTAAGTCAATAGATGTTGGTTAGCTGATGGGATACGCCATTTACAAAGGTATCTTTCACGCTACTACATTGAACACCTTGAAATCAAGCACTTATTGGTATTTGTATCGTCAACCTTCTAAATGTGTTGTAAATAAGGGTTTTGTGCCTAATTTAATATGGCATACAAATGTAAAATTCTGGGTGTATGTATACTGTCGTGGTTTAACCCAAGCCAGCAACT
Organism: Haliaeetus leucocephalus; assembly: GCF_000737465.1. NCBI lineage: Eukaryota > Metazoa > Chordata > Aves > Accipitriformes > Accipitridae > Haliaeetus > Haliaeetus leucocephalus. The sequence continues at coordinate 8,298,834 of NW_010972864.1, read as the reverse complement.
AAGCACCACGCAGACGCTCACTCACTGCCCCCCCGCCAGAGGGATGGGGGAGAAAATCAGGAAAAGAAGTAAAACTCCTGGGTTGAGATAAGAACGGTTTAATAGAACAGAAAAGAAGAAACTACTAATGATAATGGTAACACTAATAAAATGACAACAGCAATAATAAAAGGATTGGAATGTACAAATGATGCGCAGGGCAATTGCTCACCACCCAGCTAGTTGCTGACCAACACCCAGCTAGGCCCCAAGCAGCGATTCCCCGCCCCCACCCCCCAGTTCCTATACTAGATGTGACGTCCCATGGTATGGAATACACCGTTGGCCACTTTGGGTCAGGTGCCCTGGCTGTGTCCTGTGCCAACTTCTTGTGCCCCTCCAGCTTTCTCGCTGGCTGGGCATGAGAAGCTGAAAAATCCTTGACTTTAGACTAAACACTACTTAGCAACAGCTGAAAACATCAGTGTTATCAACATTCTTTGCATACTGAACTCAAAACACAGCACTGTACCAGCTACTGGGAAGACAGTTAACTCTATCCCAGCTGAAACCAGGACATATACATACATACAGTATATATAGTGCATCATATATACACAAGGCACTAAAAAGGAACTGTCTGCAGATACATCTCTTTTGGCCTGCATGACAGAGATCAAAAAATCGATGCAGCCCAAGTCCAAAACTTAGAACACAGATCCTGGGGTTCAGCAGATATTACTCATTTGTAAATTATAAGTATTATAATATTGGATGTGTGGTTTCTCAGTCATTCTTTCAGTCCCTAAAGAAGGGAAATCACTTCACAAAACACCAAAATTGCAAAACTCCCAATAGTAGTCCACCTTTTTACATGCATTCTGTGACAGATGTTGTTTGTCTGCTTGTCAGTTAGAAAAAATATGATTTATTTTTTGTCTGACAGTCATCTATATCTGTTATTATCTGCTAACATCTTTCCACCTCTGGAGAAACGTGAGCAGCAATTGCAGATGGTAGTCAACTGCCGTACTGTTCTGTCAAGGCAGAAAGAAGAAATAATGTTATTCAGTCCTACTTCTGATCAACTGGCACTTCTCACTGTCCCATCAAATTTTCGTCACTATCGAGAATATAGAGTAATAAAAACAATATTGGATTTTGAATGTTATGTGCTCATCCTTGATTAACATAGGAACATACTGTTCTTGCAGAGGGAAACTAAAGTATTGAGAAGGATGAGATGTTTGATTTCAAAACAAGGTCATGCTATGCCACTGCACCTCATCCAGAAAAGGTTACTACATGACAGATTCAACATTTCAAACCTACCTACATCAGAAAAGCATTTCACTAGTTTTGAATGAGTGAAGGTCAGAACTGAGAAAGCTGCAAAATGTGAGGAACTGCAGTTCTGCAGTTGTCAGGAAAGGGAAAGACAGCAAATGTTTTTCACTCTAAGAGTGCAGATTCTAATGCTTTAATTAAAAAAAAATACATCAGCTCTTCATTGACTGGAATTACTCTAACTCCAGATTTAGAAAGGATACAAAGAAAAGTAGACACATATTTAGACATTTTTCTACCTTAGAGCAACAGTGCTTAATGTTTAAATAAAAAATCAGAAGTGAAAAGTAGACATAAGGAAATATAACATGATCTCCATGATGATAGAGTTCTCTACATGGTGAAATTAACATTAGCATGATCCATAGGAATTCAGGAGCTGAATGAGGATAACTAAGAGTGATAAAGGGGGCCTACGAGAAAGCCAGAGAGGGACTTTTTACAAGGGCGTGTAGTGATAGGACAAGGGGTAAAGGTTTTAAACTGAAAGAGGGCAAATTTAGATCAGGTGTAAGGAAGAAGTTCTTTACTGTGAGGGTGGTGAGGGACTGGAACAGGTTGCCCAGAGAGGTTGTGGATGTCCCCCCCTGCCAAGGCCAGGTTGGATGGGGCTTTGAGCAACCTGGTCTAGTGGAAGGTGTCCCTGCCCATGGCAGGGGGGGGTTGGACTAGATGATCTTTAAGGTCCCTTCCAACCCAAACCATTCTATGATTCTACGATTCTACAATTCTATGATATTGGATTGTTGCTCTGCTGTAGCTCTGTGGAGTGACAGGAGATACCTATGAGCCTATAGGTTTGTTTTTCATGGGAACAAAATAAAATTATCAGTAATATAGATTAGCAGCAAATCTAATTAATTTTGTGTTATGACTCTCCTCAACTCTGTGTCATTACCCAGGAGGATACCATCTTATGCTTTACACTGTTATTTTAAGTCATTCTTACCCTGCGAAGTGCTGTGACTCTTCTGCCCTTTGATTCCATGTTAGCAACCTGTGCTCTGCAAACCAGCAGAACCTCAGTGCATGGCATGAAAGAATGAAAGTGAACCTGTGCCTTTACATCCAGGTTAGCTAAAGTGAAGCTCTGAGCCTAATAGTTGGCCGTTCCCTGATGCAAACTCTTTTAACGTTATGCTTTGTTGCCTTGCATGTAGGAAGAGAAGATAACATTGGTGCAACAAATCTTTTCTTAGGAATTTTGTCTCATCTTTTGGGGAAATACTTTACTTCAAAACCTGACTTTTACTGGAGATGAAGGAGAGATCAGTGTCCTCTATTGTGTAGAAAGTTTATCTGAAAAGAACTTCACTTTCATCAGCCACCTCATTTACTATATGTGTTTGCATGTCTTCCTAGATTTGCCTTTTGTTTTATTGAAAGAATTTAGAAGATAATAGCAAATAATAGTGTCACCCAGTGACATTTCCATAACAGTAATCTATTTTTTTTTCTGCTTGACTGGGAGCTAGATTAATATTTTAAATTATTTCCTGATTATTATTATGGCAATCTGAGTTTGAACTCAAAAAGCCAGATCAGTTTCTTCTGTACTTAAAATTGTTGTGGGATTCATTGGAAGTTGCATAGCTCAGCAAATCTCATTCTTTTTAAAGCTGAATCTTATTTGAAAAACCTGACAGTGCTCCAGACCTCACTGGTGCTAATTCCCATCTTACTTGTCCTCACTGAAAATTGCTACTTTCCCTCTCCTATAGAAGCTCTATGTTTCCTATAAAAAATTTCAAGCAAAGCTTAGAGCCTAATATTGTTGTGTACTGATGCCTCACCAGTAGGACTAGCCCCTTTCATAGTGAATGAATGACTGATTAAAGCACTTTAAGACCTACTGCAAGCCTTCACTATATACATATTTGCTTATATGTTGTTCTAGGAATTTCTAGAGGTTTCAAAGGTAATTTGTTTCTGTACCTGACCACATTTGGTAGGATTAAATATTATCCCCTCAAGAAGAAAACATCCTAATTATTTTTTTCTTGTTGAATATTAAGCTGAAGGTTAAGTACTTCCAGATGATGCAATACTTAAAAGTTTAGCTGCTGCTTAGTTCTCCCTATGCATATGATATACTTGCAGACACTTCACTGTAAAAGAAATTCATTATGATTGGAAATACCTAGTGTGAACTGTGAACTCAGAACAGATTGTGTTGCAGCTATAAAAACATGGCCTTTTTTTACTTCACAGTAGGTTTAATTTTTAATTTTGGTTATTATGCCATAAGCTTTGCCAACATTCTTCCTTTACTAGCAGGTAATGATTTAAATCAGCCTGTTGGATAACTTGCTTGGAGTCCTTAATTACTATTTTCGTCCACTCACATAATTACATTGTTATCTAGAGTTTAATAGAACATTGCAACATTTAATTAAAACTGTGTAGAATGATTACTATTTTGATTAAACCTGGGTTTGGAAACAGCCAATTTGTCGACATGAGCTCAGCATGTCTTGCTTTCTACTAAAAACCTTCATTAAGGTCACATCTGCTTCTCTTGACTCCTTCATCAAAAATGACCTTGTGTTTACTCTGGTTTACGATCATAAAATCTCTCAGTGAAAGAGTCCTTCAAATCTGTTTACAGTTGTGTCCTTTGGCTCCTGAATATTTCCAAACTGGAGGTATACAGATCACTTTAAGTCAATATACAGCTCATCCCAGAGCCAAAAGTCACTGTAGCTACAGAAGTTATCTACCACTCTTGCTTCTTGTGTCTGGCAAAAGGAAATTTTAGAGGACTAATACTAAACTTTAAACTTTATCCTACTTTTTTGTGAGAGCATCAGGACATAAAGAACTATGAAACTAAAATACCCTGCTGTTGTATCACATAAATCTCTTCCCTTACCCTTTAAAGGTTAGAAATTGCATAAAATGTAATATAAACATCACTGGTGTACTAATATATCCTAGAATGTGCATGAAGGTAAAACTTTGCACTCATTCAGATCAGATTATATACATACGTGACGCAAGCTCTTCCAAAAAATAGCTGGAAAAATCACACACAGCAGTCTTAAAGCAGCTTAAAAAAATCCTGCACAGTTCTGATTCCCATCATGTCCTTCTAGTATGAAAACCAGCAGGAAATCACCTTTTCTTCTCCTCCCTCTAAATTATCTGCCCTGCCAGCCCTGCTTTCACCAGTCATTTACAAATTATTGTACTGGAGAGTTTGGATGATCACTATCCTGCTATGCTTTTGTACAGGTCCAAGCAGAAGTAAAATTATTCCCATTCTAAGAGATTCATGTTTCTATTATGTATGTTAGCAATCTGAAAAGTTAAAGGTGGGTAGACTTAAGACAGTTCTCTTCTACCCCAGGTTTCAAAATGTAAATGGATGTTGCATTAATTGGTGATTACTCAGAACTGAACAAAAAGGGAATTTGATATGAAATAAGACTTTATCACTACCACCTTACTCATTACATCATTGTGTGGCTACAGGACTTTGTTAAACATCCCAGGATATCAAAACCCTGAGTTGGGTCCCACCACATTATTTTATTAAAAATGTCCTTAAAATTATACCTGAATCACATGCAAGTGCTAATATAGAGACTAGAGTTCAGAAAACTAAAAAGAACTGTGTATGAAGCTGCTACTGTTGCCAGCTGCTAAAATTCTGGGTCAATGCTAGTGAAGAACAACCAAATCTGGCTGTTACTGTGTGTTCTGTCTCTCAATATACAAATTATCGATTTTGTCTAAAAACCAAAGAAAAAACTAACCAACCAACCAACCAACCAACCACAACAACAAAAAAAACAACCAAAACCAAAACCAAAACCCCAACCCCCCCCCCCCCCCCCAACAAATCAAAAACATTTCACTGGAATGTAGCCATGAGACTTCTGTATTGTCCTTGAACAGGGTTGCAGACTTGGCCTGGTGATCCAAAGACAGTGGCTATGTTTTTGCATAGAAAATGTTGCCATAGATCCAAATGACACCAGAAGAAAAATGTGTGTTGGTAGGCCCAGTGCTGAAAAACTGTGGGAGATAAGCACCATATGCTCTTGCCCTGAGCCCCACATTAAGTAGTTTATGTATTTATATGGGTTGTGATTAATGCTCATCAAGAACAGACAGAATTGCAAAGACATAAGTCAGTGCTTGGTCTCACACTCAGACCATTGTTGCTTGACAATATTTCCAATCATATATGAACTAAATGATGCAATAATATCTGTGAAAGATGAGAAGTCACCCGGGCTCACATATCATGCCTGTTGAAAATTGTAAAGTGTCTGTGCTTGCCCCAGCTTTTCTCATATTTAAGATTAAGATTATCCTCACAGGAATTTAAACATGAAATGATTATCAGGATGAACAACAGCAAAACAGATACATCACCATGGGGATCCCTTCTCTGATTTTGAAAGATGAGGTTGCCTGGTGTTCTCCCCAACTAAATATGTTTCATTAGGGTTTGGTTGGGGGTTTTTTGTTTTGGTTGTTTGGGGTTTTTTTTAAATCTCTATAGTCACCCAATTGACTCTCCAAGATTCTTGATTCCAAAGCTTAAGTATTGGGCCCTCTCAAAGCAAGAGAGGTCTAAGAGCTGTTCAGTAGACTAATTAGCTAATTCACAACCAGCTTTGGACTAACAAGCACGGAAGTTTGGAATTAGTCCCTAGAGGAAAGTGTATTACTTCTTCCAAATCCATTCATAGAACTTGAGTTCTCTTTGTTCACACACTAATTTACCTTGAAAAATTCTGCATAATTCTAACAGCAAACTTGGTGAGATAATTTCTAGAAGACTAGAATCCCCCTTGTTTGGTTTATGAAAGAAATATAAAGTCAAGATGGTACCAAGCTTTCCATCAAATAAAAAAATTTAAAACCTTTTTACACTTATCATGCTGTTATACAAGTGTGAAAACTTTATCCTTTATGAAAATTGTATTCATCAGCTGGAAGAATTCCAGTGAAGATCACAGCTAAATCTATTCAGAGTCAGCTGGGATGCCAGATGACCGGTAACAAGTCCTATAGCATCTGGGATGCACATCCATGAAGGCTCAGCCAGAAGAATGGGAGATTTTGGTTAAGCACTGATGGTAAACTCATTATATCAAAGAGGACTGAGAAAGAATAAATGCAGTTGTTTAAGAAGGTATTTCAAGGACGTTTTAAAGGCATGCTTGCTTTGAATACAACTTAACAGCCAGCTTCTGGGGGCTTTTATTCAAAAGCAGGCCTTAAGTAGCAATGAAGCCTAGGATGGCAGAAAAGTGTAAATTTCTTCAGAGAGCTTGAAGTTGTACAGTGAAATTATGCCAGAAGAGCACACCCTGGAAAAATACCCTGCTCCATACCCTGGGTAGCACTGTGAATTGCATAATAAAATTATACAGTTATTTGTTCACCTGTGAGCAGGTCTCAGTCATCTCTTCCTTACAACACTGTGATTCTCCTCTCAACAGTAAATTGAGGTATTTTTGCCAAATAATACTCTGCAGTCTGACAGATCAGCACTGTATATTCAGCTAGGGTACTGTAAACATTTCATATGTTGCAGTAACTATCATAGTTGCTAAGCTTGTGGGGAATTTTGCTTATAAATCACTGTAGTAGGTACCAATCATATGCAATTTGCTACTGATATTGTAGACTAGCAATTTTGATTGCTAGAGTAATTTTAAAAATAGACTTGGGGAAAACAGTAGGTACAAGACATTTGTAGCTTTATTTGGAGTAACACTGTCTTCCTCCTTGGGCAGAATATATTTAAAGCTAAAATTTGCAAGTAGACATGGTTAGGAATTTTTTTGTTGATGTAATTTCCAATAAACTCTCAGAAAACAAGGGTTTGTTAAACAAATATTTTCATGAAAATGTGTGGAGTAGTAGTAGCAGTAGTTGTAGTAGTAGAAATATTAACTGGAAATAATTGTCAGTCTACTTTGAAAAGTTTGGCAGAAGAAAAGACACCTATCCAATCTTTTCTCATCAATTCACAAGGAACCTCCAGATCACCATTACTCCAGATGAGTATCTTAACTGTCACAAGATTATGAGTATTTATCCACTTTAAAAGATTGGGGATAAACGGTTTTGAGGGTTTCATTTTCTCCAAAAATATCAGCTAAAAGGAAAACAAACAAAAAAAAAGAAAAAAAAAACAACCAAAAAAACCCAAACCAAAACCCATAGCCTCTAAGAAAAATTTAATGAGGAACACATTAATGAAGATAGTTGATCATACTCCTTGGGATTAGATGCTTTCTGTGAGTTGTCCTCAGAGTCCCTCTGTGCATAATACTCTGATCCTGGGTTAACATCCCTGAACCATCAGTAGTATTTTCTGAATTGATCATGAAGTTAATTCCCTGGTAACACAGTTGTAAATAAATTCTTGTGATCATACATTATTTAGTAGACTTTGTGTTTATCAGTTGTGACTTTCCAGTTTATCTGCTTTGTCAGGAGGTAGTAGTGTCTTGTCAAGCTATCTGACAACAGTTCACATAAAATAACTCCAAAATCCATGTTTCATTGCATGAATGAGGTATTTATGCAGCCTGTGTATTTAATTTGAGAATTTTTTATTAGTTAACTCGAAGGAAATTGCAAACATGTTAGCTCTGGAAGCAAGGCTTACTGAATCTTACAAGAAGAGGTCATGTACTCTCTGATGATGGGTTATTACCTTGGCTGCACTAAATGGAGCACTTTCAAAATCTCCAACTGATCTTTGAACAAAATTCAGTAAGAAAAAACATCTAAAAATTATATTTTAAATGACAAAATGAAACAACAATAAACTTTTAAGATGCCAGCTTAGCGTCTTCAAACTTAATACCTGGACATATTCTACATGAGACTTCATAATGCTTTGAATAGGCTTTTACTAGAGCTGGCAAACAGCTGTTTGGCCCTGAAAGGATACTTACCTTACAAAGACTAATTGAGGAGAAATAAGTATTACCTGGACTTCATGGCAGAAAAAATAGTGAAATTCCTCTTTTTAAGCTCCTATTTCTACTGAGTAGAAATCTCTCACATGAAAATCTAATTTATTAAGGGCATTATTGACTATGTCTTGCTTAATGACCCAAATCTCATCACTGCTGCTACATCTTTTCTTAGGTGGAATCCAACAAGAGTGAGAAAGAAAGAAAGCAACAATGGCTTTAGCAAGGGCAGAGTAGAGGAGATGTTGCCAGGGAGACAGAGTAGGAAGTGTTGAGGATGTTTACTTGGGAGTGTTGGGGACTGCGGTATACATGTGGATACCTTAAGCACAGTATCTGAAACTATTCAGTGAAAGTGAACCTGCAGTTTTGTATTTTTTGATAATTGCATGATTCCATTAAAGTCACATGAAGTCCAATGTGAGCAGGGCTGAAAAGTGATATGGAAATATGCTTTTTCAACAAACAAAATTCAGTAGGACAGAAAATTTTGCATGTTATTAATTGTTGTTCATATAGCCACAGACTTTCAATAACTCAACTGTATGCAGCATGTAGAAGGGTTATATAGTTACAAAATAGAAAAGGATGGGGAATATATAAATATCAATTATTGCAAAGCAATAATTTTGTACTGTATGATATTGAAATTTAAATGACTCTGAAGAATTTACGAAGTTTTTATTTATTCTCTTCATGAAGCAAACTTTGGAGATAAATAACATAAGCTAGCTTTCATGTAATGAAACTTGCTCCTGACCTTCAACCAAAGAGATCTTTTTACAGGCTTATAACTAGACATATATTAAAGGACAGACCCCTCTATCTTTTGAAGTGCCACAAGGAAAGAATGCTGAAATTGCTACATGACTTGTAAATCTTATTTCATTCATAAAGCCTGGTTAACTGTACAGAGACATCATTGTAATTCTTTTCAACTGGATAACAAAATTTGAGAAAATAGATTTATTTCTTATTTTACTGAAATAATTTTTTTAAGCTGCATTTCAACTGAACAGATGGTGCACTCTGAAAACAAAATGCAGGGTTGTTTAGCCTTGACAATTTAAAGTGAGTATGCACATATGGTTTAATTTTGATATGCTGACCAAGATCATCCATTTGAAAACTGGCAACAGTGGGATGAAGTGCATAGGAAACTGTAGGTCTGCTCCTGTTCTCAGTTGTGCTGCATTTTAAATACTAATAACATCTTTTTTATTTAATTTGTATTTAAATTTAGTTGCTTTTGGCATTTGCTGTTCTGGAGGTAGCTCAGTTTGCTTCTGTCATATTAGAAGCAAATACCATAGCTGTTTCCCCTGCCAGCTGTAACAAATCTCCTGCACACCTTATTGTCTGCTATTGCCTCTCTTCTCTTGGAATACCCCTCTGCTGGGTCCTTAGATGGACAGGATCACCATTTTGGCAGATACCTCGTTTTCTATATTCCAGTTCCACCTTTTGCCCTGCATCCTAAACTAAACTAAAAGATAAAGATATCTTCTGAGCTCAATAAACAAAATTTTTTAACATGGGTTTCTCAACATTTCATGGAGTCACAGACTCACTGAGGTTGAATGGGACATCAGGAGGTTTCTAGTCCACCCTACTTGCTCAAAGCAGGGTCTATACTGAATTCACATCAGGCTACTTACAACATTTTCCTTCTGGTTCTTGAAAATCCTCAAAGATGTAGATTTCCCAGCCTCTCTGGGCAACCTGCTCCAATGCTCAGTTACCCTTTTGGTGACAATTTTTTTCATTATATCCAGTCAGAACCTTCCCCTGTATCAATCCATGACAATTGTTTCTCTTTCTTCTGCTGTGTATGTCAGTAAAGAGCCTGGTGCTATCACCTCATAATGCCATGATTTCAATGGCACATAAGAGCAATGTTTTGGGATGAGAACAAAGATCCACTTAATACCTTATACCTTTTCTGGGATTTTACCTTAATCATATGCCTAGGAAAGAGCTCTTAGAGGGCCTATAGTGATATTTCCTCAGAATTTTCCCCGTTCCTCCAAAAATTTATAGCACAGGAATTTCCTAAACCACTAGAGATATTTTTGCATAAAATAACCTGCATGAATTTGGTTTATTCATATTCTCTGACTGCAAGGATCTCTACAGCTCAGCTCTAGTGTGTGTGAAGAATCAACTCCATTTGTTTTCAACCTGCTATCTAATATTTCTGTTTGATGACCTATTAAGAACTAGGAACTCTGAGACACACTGAATGATTGTTTCCCATTTCCACCATTTACAATTTTATTGGACTGTATTATATACACCCTCAGTTATCTCTTGCAGCCTGGGTTTCTCAGTCATTGCCCATTCTGAGGTTGTTTCCTGGCTTTTCTGCCTTTCCTTGAGCCTTTTCTAGCCATACTAGAAATCCAAAAAGTATGTTGAGATAAGAAGATCAAAACTGCACAAACTAGTTACATATCTATACAGCAGCATAACACTGCCTGTTTTGTTCACCATTCCTGTCTGTATAAAATAACACTGTCTGTTCTGTTTTCCATTGCTGTCTGTATAAGCCCTTTTGGGACTGCTACTGGTCTGGTGTCTCCACCAAAATCTTTGGGATAATCCAAGATATCAGTCTGGATTGCAATGGTCTGATCAGAGACCAGAATTTTGTATGTAAAGTCAAGACTTTGTTTTTTCTATGAGTATAATTTCACTTTTACCATATTTGAAATTCATGAGCCATTGCATTGTTCAGTAACTTTCATGGATTCCTCTCAAATACCTTTATGGCTGGTCTCTACTTATTGCCTGATGGTTTTTAATTTGGGGCTTGGCAGTGTTTGGATGGAAAACTTTCAGGTTTTGTGTGTTTGCATAAAAGTGTGTGATGAGAGTTTGGATGCAAAGGGAATAATTCTTGCTGTGGCTTTTCAAAAGAAATGGTTGGTAGTAATCCTAGGTGCAAAAGCCTTTGGATTATCTGGGTTTCCCCACTTTTAAGCTTTCAAAAAAAATTGACTTTACAATTTTAATCAGAAGGTTCTCTTTCTTTACTAATAAAAGTATAAGGTTATGAGCATGTTTGCCATCTTAAAAGAATGAATGTCCCTATATTTGCAATTAGAATTCAGCCACTTTTCTAATAGATCAGAATTTATTCACATTAACTGAGATTAACTGAGATGACCAAATAAACAAAGATGAAAGAATAATGTATTAAATAAAGCAGATTTTTTTTCCTATTTGACAAGTGTGTTTTTAATCATTAATGGTAACACTGTATAGTAGATCAGCATTTTGATGAAAGACTGAAAAAAATATGGTTAATTTGTAAAAGGGGACTTGAGTAATCTGAGACCTCTCTTCAGTTCTATATACTAAATATTTGAGCAACAGAAAAGGCTCTTTTTCATTTAGCTACCATATTAAACATTAAGATTGTAATGTATGTTCACATTCATATTTCCAAGTAACATCCTGGTACTTTTAGTTAATTGCCCTAATTTCAAAAGCCTGCTGAGCAGTCAATATCTAGTGAAAAGTATGAGTGAAATTCTTGAGATAACTAAGCCAGACAGGATTTATATCATTTCCCAAACCTGTCAATGAATTTCTCTCTAAAGTGAATTCTTGGGTTAAGACTCTTGTTCAAAAGTGCTAGGGGCTTTTCCTCTGCTGCAAGTCCACACAAGGTACATGCCTAGCTAGGCACACAGTTTGAGAGGTAAGACTGTTGAGCATCTCCTTTGGGGTTGAGGTTCAACAGGGCTATATACTACCTTGTCACTATTTGTAAATGCAATAAGAATACTATGTAAGGAATTTAATTTGACGTGGTTACAGAAATAGTGTTAGATAACTTGTCAGAGTTCATCTTTTTTCATTATTTTGATGTCATAAAAGTCATTCTTTCATCCATCAGATTCCCAGTAGATGTGGATGAAGAAAGAGAGTCATCTTTCAGGTCTGTCATCATCCTAGTTGCTCTGAGCAGATGCCAGTATATTGGACTCTGAACACCTTAAGTATTGCTAGAGTTCTTTGACAGTGTGGTACAGTTTCTTACTTTGGAATATCTGGATGGTACACTACAATTATATTGAGTGAAAGCAAAAATTAAATGTCTCTTTTTAGTGAAACTAACATGGAAAGTTTTATTTTAAGAAATCCCCATGAGGAAGATTCTGATTATTAAGTTAGAACAGAGTTTTCAGCTCTTATGATTTTATGGAGTATTTGATTTTGCTGAGATTTATACTTCCTTATCTGCCCCAGGTTCTGAAATTGGATTATTACCTTAGAAGGTAAGCTTTCTTTTTTGAAATATAACTGCTTGATGACTGCTTGATTCAGGAAACAGCTTGACTAAAGCCAAATATTCAGTACCTGTGGGAAAACAAAGAGAATCCCAACTTCTTATTCCCTATATCTCAAAACCATAAATAAATACATGCTTTGTGAAAACTAATTTATTCGTACTTTATAAATGTTTATCAGCGGGAGAATAAGGAGAGAAGCAATGTTCCAAATTTAAAGTTGACAACTGAATGTTTTTTTTCTAAAACAGCTGTAACTTAACTAGACTAATATGGAAGAGAAGGCACAATAAATTAAAGAGGTATCTTGTTCCAGTATGCTGGTTTAAGACAGCAGCAAACTTAACATGGATTACTAACCTAGAGACACACTTTTTTGTACCTTGTGCTAGACTACATTGTTAAAAATGCAAGAAATTCTATTAAGTATACTTAAACTTGTGAAATCTTAGTAAATTTTAGGCCATTACTTAAAACATGGTGAGATTATATGCTGCCCTGATAGGAGTATTAAGCTTTAAAAAGAGGATTGGGGTGTGAGAAGGTGGAGGAACCCATATAAACACCAACCCAGCTCCTCCCAGGGCTACTGCAGGAGAACCATCGGCTCTCCCCACATCCCCACCACCACCCAGCCTCTCCAGGGAACTTTTCAGATAGAGAGATGTCACTGCTTACAGGGTTACTAGATTTATCATGGGATGCAGGGGAAAAGCACTTGGGAGTAGCACGAGTCCTGTTATGGGATGTTTAGAGGAGGAACCAAAGGTGGGGAAAGGGAGGAATCAAAGTGGCTTGGGGAGGAACAAGCATGGGAAAACAGAGAGCTATGGTGACAAGAGGGAAAGGTCAACTGTGAACAGGTCAGTACGCGTGTCTAGCTGTGCTCTGCCCCAAATCACTGCTGTCTGTCCTGTCTGCTCATTAACCTCCTTTTGTAACTCTTTTCCTGGGGTTCTATTCAGTGTGCACCTGTGTGACAAATGGAGTCAGACCACAGGTGCCAGTAAATGAGGGGTTGAGCTTTTTCAGGTCAGGGTGTGATCACAGGGAGTACTAAGATGGACTAGCCAGCAAATAGGTGAAGTGGTCTGGGAGTTATGGATGTTTATGGATTGGTCTCTGGGAATGAGGCAGCTGAAAGACCTGGCTGCTCAAGTGTCCAGGTTGTCCAGGCTATCTGCCAGTGAGACCGTGGGGTCTGGGTGTCAGCTGAGAGACCCATGTGTGTGTATTTGAGAGATGGTCTGTACTGGCAGCTGGAGGTGGCTGTGGCCTCAGGGGCTCATACGCCCAGGTGTCAGCAGCTGGGGAGTTTGGGATCCAGGGGCAGCTTCTGGGCAGACTGCTGCAGTGTCTGAGCCCAGCTGCTGGAGGCATCCACACTGAACATATATGTATAGATGTATTTCCCAACAATGGACCTTCAGCCTGATCAACCAGAGAGAGAAGCAGGTTGAGGCTTTTGGTGCTGTGCTTTCTCTCTGTCTTGATCTATGCAGCTGGACATTTGTATATGTATATATGCATTGTGTATATATATGTTTATGCTTGCCTGTTGTGTGTATTGGGTATAAAATGCTCAGCCTCACTACTGGTTGGACCTGGGGACATGAAGTTGTGGCAGCTTTGCCTCCATTAGACCACCAGACCAGCAACACCTAACAGTATCCAGCTCACTTTTTGCCCTTGAAAAATCACCCCATTGTGCTGCTTGATTTTATCAGATTTTAGTCCCAGAAATAAACAGAATTGAAAAGGTAAGAACAATCCCAACTTCACAAAAATTTTGGCAACAGGTAAAATTTGCATTTTACAAAGACTCCTGAAATGTTCGAGCTGGTTACCTCTGATGTGTGCACTTGTAACAGGCTTCAGACAAACTCCCACTGTTTAGTCAGGAAAGGCTTTTTCTATATGAAAGCAAAAGTAATATTTGACAATTTTTCTGACTTTAGGAAAAAATGAAAGGGAGGAGATAGAGAATGGTAGTAGGATGTAGTTGGTATTTCATTCACTTTGCAAGCTGAGTTGTGTAATCATCTAATCAGGTGTGTAGTTGATCGTCATGTTTTTTTCATATTTTTGATCCGTGTGACTACCCTGAAATTAATCCAAAATATTCTAATAAAAAGCCTCAAATGAGGCACTTTACGTTAAAATCATTTTCATAATAGACTGAAAGTCTGTCTCACTCATAAAGTGAAACATCCATTAAGCTGATTAACCTGGACTGATCTGCCCCTACACAACACTGAAGTATTCCTGAGGTTACTTGTGCTTCTGGAAGTGTTGGATCATTCAAACTCAGCAAATGCAGGTAATATACATCTGTCAAAGTAATTTTGCCAGTAGAAACCATCTTTTAAAATATACTTTAGCTACTAATGAGACAGGTGGATGAAAAATTGATACCAGGTGTGTAACTGAGGATAGAAGAAACTCATACTTTATAGAAACTGGGAACTGGAACAAATTCTGGGTTCCCAAAATAATAGAGCAGCTGAAAAGCAATATAATCCTCAGTTGCAGTCCTGGTCACAATTTCGTTTGAATTTGTATACACTAATATTGTCTAAAGCTCATGACAAATTCCATGGGTGCTCACAAAATAATTAAATAGTCATACAAATGCTGTCGCACAATGCTTGGGAACGATGGTGTTGTTTAGAAATAGACCCCTTTTATGGTGTTGCTATTCATAAGTGGAATTCATTAGACATGCATTTAAATAGTCAGTAACTACCTTAATGGAAAGTGAAAACAGCTGTAATGTATTTAAACTACTGCATAACTACTAGCACTAGTCAGCACCAAGAGGAATTATAGGGGCAAAAACTCATACTATCAAATAAAAACTAGCAATCTAGGAATCTATTATTATAAGCAGTTATCAGAGTGTAAGTAAATCCCTTTATACATTATAGTAGAATTTGTAGTTGCATTAATTTAGAAGTGTACATCATTAAAGATTACCTTTTATCTCCCTGACTTCCCCATTCAAGCAGAGCGTTGCACTTAGTATTGAAATAGCAAGTGTTTTGCTCCTCCATTTGCTGTCAGGGGTCCAAACACAGATGCTGCTAACAGATTCCACAGTCCTTTCACTTCCTCCTCCTCAGGCTAGTGTTTCTATATTATTTAAAACTCAGAAAACAATCCTTGCATTGAATTGCACAGTTAAGTCATATAACAAGGTAGCAAAAATTATGGTACTGTGTCTCAGCTCATTACATGCTAAATTACAGATGCTTATGGTTGTGGACTTCGTGCTGGCATTTGACAACAAAAGAGACTGGTTGCTGTCCAGGTTAGATAAGAGCTAGACAGTTGGTCCATTAATTAAGTGAACAATTTCAGCTTCACAGAACCCTAGCCTCAGATGGTCTAAATTGGCTTAGTCAGTGGAGCTGTGCTGCCTTACTCTGAGGCCATGGCCCCCATTTTTTATCTGATTTTTTAGCTGAGACAGCCAATGGGTTAAGTTACACAGGGAGAATATTTTATTTTAGTGCCAGATACCTGCAGCTGACTTCAGCTGATGACACAATTTTTACTTTGGTCTCAAATGCCAATATTCATTCCTATGCTGGGAAAGTCTAATTCATCTTGGAATACATTATCTATCATATTTTTCTGGGATGGGCATAAAATGCTTTTGGTTAGTGAGTGTCCTGACGGTAGATACCTGAAGGAACAGTGGTGTGGCCTCATTCCTTCCTGCCTCTATTGATATCTTCGTTCAGTTATTTACAACGGTTTGCAAAAATCTAGGCTCTTTGTTGTCCAAGCTTCTGTACCTATAAATCTGTAGATGCTCATCCCATTTCCTAGTAATAATTCTGTCTGAAGCCAGTACCTTTAAATTTGAAGAGGTGTCAACAGGGAACAGAGAGATCTTTGAGCATACAGAGACAGCTAGACCTGTTCTGCACGAGCCACTTCATGTTCACATCCAGACACCTGCCTGCTCTCTGCCAGGTAGACAATTAGCCCAGGCACCTACCCCGGCACGCACTGCTATGCTTCCTCCTGGGCAAAGTGGCCTGCGTGGAAGTGTTCAGGCCACAGGATGAGGTGGTAGCATCGAGAGAGAAGGATTTGGAAGGTTGAAGATCTCCTACAAAGGAGGAAAAATGGCAAACTGACACGTGCCAAGCAGCTGCAAGGTTTGTACGTTTGTTTCCTGCTGAATGTGAAGGTCAGCTGCCAAACAACATTCTGGCACTTGAATTTGCTGTGTGAGAACTGTGCCCCTGAGCTCTCCCCCTAGCCACTCTCCAAAACTCTGGAAATAGCTTTAAAGCTCTTCATTATTGTTCATTCTATAAAGAAATATCAATATTAATTTATTCTTTATTTAATAAAACAAATCCGTCATGATGAATACTACTTCTCCCGTTTTCTAACACTGGGTGTGGTGAAGATAAAATAGATATAATTCTCCCAGTGATAGGCATGTCCAGTAGTCATGTTAGACTGAGTTTTTACATCATGTATGAAGCCTGATTTTTGCTTTTAAAATGAAAGGGTATTGTGCCAGATATCACTTTGGGGAAGCAGACTGTGGCTTTTCCTCCTACAGTCACAATATGACATGGTAAAAACGCATGTGATAAAGTAAAGCAAGCCTCTCCACCAGCTTGTTTTGTAAACATTATTAACTGAAATTTCATTTCACATGGATAAATTGTTAGCTTTAATGGAAATTAGAAAGACTAATGTAAGTTCTATCGCTATGGTTGAGATCCAAAGATATTGATGCAAGCAAATACTATTACCTTGGGTTTTTCCAGCAAAAATATTTTTTTTCATGATCACTATGATTGAGGATGTGATGCTCAAAGGCTGGGGAGGAACTGTGGTATAACTGGAAACAAACCAGTTTTAATTTCATGGAGCAAGAAATTATGCTTCATAAATGACAAAAATGATCCTCAGATATATATCTTAGCATAAAGGAAACTATATCATGGATAAATTTTTACATAGGCTGATAGATTTTTAAATCAGGCTGTTTTCCAATGATCTATTGTTTCCCAAACACGACATACAGAACATACAGGTTTGTTACAGAGGCTCACACAATCAAATCCAACAGATGTTACAAATCAGATTTATTCTTCAGTAAAAATGTTAGTTAGAACTCCAATAAGTGAACTCTGATTAGTGAACCACAGGCTCAATGATGTAAGGGGAATTAGTACTACACAGCCAACTTAAGAATTCTTAGGATTTAAAATTATGACTCAAAATGTGCATATCACTCACCTAAAAGATGAGGACTCCCAACCTCGAGGAGTTACCTCGGGCAGTGTTCTGACCCAAGGGGAGAGTCCCCGACTGCAGACCTGCTGCTCTGAGAAGGACTGACTCAAAATGTCCTTCAGCAAGGCCCAATTTATACCCTTGTTGAATCTGGTCTGTGGTCATTTTAATCCCCATTGGCCAAAAGGTCAACACTTCCATGTACCTGGTGCGTGTCAAATTGGTCAGTCTGGCTTTCAACCTGCGGCCTCTAGGGTTTGGGTTCTTTTTCCTCTCCTCCTTGTCAGAAGAAGTTTTGTTTCTTGTCGGGCCTCGTGCACCTGCCACAAGGTTATAACAAACTTTTAAAAAGTATTTATTTACAATTCTTCAGTGTCCCAGGTGCCATCAAAATACAGATGTCCTATACTGATGGGTTGTGTTAATGGCCAACATGGGAAATTTATAATGTAGGAAACTGAAATACAGAAAAAATCAACCTGGCATTAGTAGCATCATAGTAATAAGGAAATAGACTGTGCATCCTGGATTTTCTACTTTGGTTTATAACAGAAAACACAATTGTTATCCCAATGGACTGCTACAGTTGTGATATGCACCAGGTCAGTGAAGTACCTTAGAGAAATCGCTCTTAAATCTGAATGAGTCACATACTACTGCTAAATTACTAAAGATCGGGATTAT
Source organism: Haliaeetus leucocephalus (assembly GCF_000737465.1). Lineage (NCBI taxonomy): Eukaryota > Metazoa > Chordata > Aves > Accipitriformes > Accipitridae > Haliaeetus > Haliaeetus leucocephalus. The sequence continues at coordinate 8,280,308 of NW_010972864.1, read as the reverse complement.
CTGCTGCTTTTACACCAGTCATAATAGCAGAATTAATTGGATTATTATCTGCACAAATCAGAAATTTTTAAATGTAGTTTTTAGTGTGACAATTCTGAAACCTGAGTACACTGATAAACAGTTTATTGCTTTTATCAACTCCAGCCATGTCCAAATTTTGAAAAAAAACACAACCAACAACATGTTTTAGCTATGAATGCATTCTCTTAACAAAACAATTCAAAAAATTCCATTTATGCACCTAGTTTTGTATGCAATGGAGACATACTATTCTTTCTTGTCCAGTGCCAAGTACCTACAATCCTTTACATTGCAAGTGTACGGCTAAGGAGCCTGTACACAAAGCTCTAAAACAAGTTCCACCTCCTATTAACTAATGTAGGTTGGTAAACTCTGCTGTTTCCAGACATTTGGATTAGCAAATTTCTATCAACTTTAACTGTTTCAGAATTTATTTATAAATTCTCACATACATATTTTTTTTCTTGTTGAAAGTTAACACATAAAGAAAGTCTGTATTCTGTTACTTTTAATATGGAGGACCGATTTATTTTTGCTTGTATGATATGAACAGGAAAATAATAAGTTGTCCTGGTTTCAGCTGGGATAGAGTTAATTGTCTTCCCAGTAGCTGGTACGGTGCTATGTTTTGAGTTCAGTATGAGAAGAATGTTGATAACACACTGATGTTTTCAGTTGTTGCTAAGTAGTGTTTAGTCTAAAGTCAAGGATTTTTCAGCTTCTCATGCCCAGCCAGCGAGAAAGCTGGAGGGGCACAAGAAGTTGTCACAGGACACAGCCAGGGCAGCTGACCCAAACTGGCCAACAGGGTATTCCATACCATGTGACGTCCCATCTAGTTTAGGAACTGGGGGGAGTGGGGACGGGGGATCGCCGCTCAGGGACTCGCTGGGTGTCGATTGGTGGGTGGTGAGCAATTGCACTGCGCATCATTTGTACATTCCAATCCTTTTATTACTACTGTTGTCATTTTATTAGTGTTATCATTATCATTATTAATTTCTTCTTTTCTGTTCTATTAAACTGTTCTTATCTCAACCCACGAGTTGTACTTCTTTTCCCGATTTTTTCCCCCATCCCAGTGGGTGGAGGGGAGTGAGTGAGCGGCTGCGTGGTGTTTAGTTGATGGCTGGGGTTAAACCATGACGTAAGTGAACCAACATAATTACATTTTTTCATACAGTATTCAATCATATAAATGATAGAATGGAAAATAAGTTTTGCACATTAAACATTACTCATAAGCACATCCTGTTAAAGATTAAATATGTGATACAGGCTGTATAATTGGAGCACATAGCAGTTAGGATACAATAAATAATTGTAAATAATTTCAGAGATCTGAAATGCTGTTTGATTTCAGAAGAACTGCATCTTTTACACATTATCTAATTGTAGTTGTGAGGAGTTTTCAGTGAATCCAGTCGTGATGATCTGAACACAGAACAGCAGTCAGCTGTATACTTATGTGATTTATCCTCCCTTTTTTTTTTTACATCAGTATGAGCCAAATTCTGAAGTTTCCTTGATTCATATACAAATTCATTCAATTTCTGTGCTTTCCTATAAAATGAGGTGATTCTGAGATATGAAAAATAATCGCTTCAAGTGACATCTAAGATGTACCTGGAGAGTTAGCAGAAGGCGTATGCACATTCATCTCCTACTGCAGTTTGATTTGCCTATGTATTCATTAGCACAAAATGTTGGCCCAATCAGCAAAATTACTTAAATATGGAGGTGTCTTACATATATCAGTGATTTGACATATTGCTGCTGACAACTCAATTAAATTAAATGTCATAGATGAGTATTTTTACTGACAAGCGCACTGAATTAGGAAGATACCCACTTAATGTTCTTCAATAATTAAATCATATTGAAGTATGAGGTGCCTGTCCACCTGCATTACTGGTCCTATTCATAATATACTCAGAATGAAAATTAATAGTTAGCATTGGTTAAATATGCACATGTCTAAGTTTAACCATCATTGTATTTTTCTTGATTATTTATGTGACAGAGTATACATTTGGTGATGTATAATTTTGATCAGACACTGTCTCAAGCATATTAAAAAAAGAATTAGAAGTTACTTATTTTTCCTGAGTTAGTTGTATAGTCTTAAATAATAGTAATTTTAACTGGCCTTTTCTCATCAGAATCTCTTAACATCTTGCTTTATAAAAACAGCAAGGCCAAAACTGCAGTCACTTTTCAAGAGCAAAACTCAAAAAAACCCCTTGACTTTGATTACAATCAGTAGGAGTCTCAGACAGAATGTTTTGGTCTACTGGTTTTAAAGATAGGGGGAAGGTTAATATTTATTTGCTGTGTTTATTACATAGCAGTGTCACAGAGAGCCTTGAGAGGACGTAACAGAAATACCATCAAAGCCAGAGGCAGTTTGTCAGAGGGACCAAGTCATAAGCCAATCGCTTGGCTTGTGATTGAGAGAGAAAAAATCTTCACTACCTCAGTTTATATGTCCTTGCTGTGTACAGTTTCTTGATTATCGAGGAATTTTCTGTGCCTTCAGGTAATCCTTTGAATCCTTTTGGAATAACAGAGAACAGAAGTCACTTCTCCAAATATACCTCGAAACATTGGTTGCCAAATGCCATATTCTGACAGACTGATGGGCTGCATCAGCTCCCAGTGATGCACAGCTGTCACTTAAAGTGCATGGATGACAGTCTTCCTCCCACTTATATTAGATGGGCATGGAGAGAGTGTTACCAGTACTCTCATCGAGTATCCTGAGGCCTGTGTGAAAAGAAGCCATTTTTTACAGATGAAAGGAACAGAAACGCGGGGAAGAAATTAATAGTCATTATTTTTGCCTTATTTTTTTGCAAAATAGACAATCTGCTATTAAAAAAAAATAAAATAAACAAAGAAAAGATGACACATAGAAAGCAACAGAACTGAGGTAATATGACTTAAAGGTTACAATGGCCTTGTTTTAAAAAGCACATTCCCCGTAAATATACCCTTTTGCTCCACCCTCCTCAAACACTTGCAGGTAATATATAACCCTTTCTCTCTTTCAAGACCATTTCACATATAAGATTTGATTTTGCAGCCAATATCTGAAAACACAGACTTTCTTAGAGTTTGTCTTAATTTCACTGAGAACACAATGGTATATGAAGCATAACAATCTGAGGTGAACTGTGAGATGGAGGGAAGATGAAACTTCACAAGGTCTTATCTCAGCCAGGCTCCCCATATCTGAGGTCCAAAATGACTCTATTTACAGGAAACTTCATAGAATGGAAAACTTTGATAAAGTATATTTTGTTGTCTTTCTAGGATACTTTTCCTTTCTGTGGAATTAGAGTTTGTACTTGGCTGAGTTTCGGTTAATATTCAGGTGCAACAGGCATATACCTTAGGTCACATTAGGAGACTTTGTAGTCTTGCTTTGGCTGACAATATATGAATATGTGTGCATGCACGTGTGCTGATTTTTAGCAGCTTGAATAAATGTTTGAAAACATGCCCTGTGCATAGTTCATGTAGTGATAGTTACCTAAATATTTAGACACCGTTTGACAATGGGAAGAGTGAGAACAGGTTATGGCCAGGCAAGAAATAACTTTTTTGCATGCCTACTACCAGGGCAGTCTTGGACCTACCCCTAAGGGAAGCAGAACAGACTAGCTAAGGGCTGGCATGCTAAGCTTGAGGAAAATAACATACACAAACCATTGTCATTTGTGCATGCTCCTGAGAAACCTTACTTCAGAACTACTGTTTCAGGCTTTCTAAGGATTCAGGTAAGCATCAATATATGAGATGACTCTGTTTCACAAATATGAGATTTTTTTCCACCTGATTCTAACCCAAAGCAAATTTCATGCATCAAGTTTTCACTTATCAGAGATGAAGATTTCCAACGTGGAACATTCCCAGAAGCTTGGCTTCATCAGATCTGCTTCCAAAGAGAAAGCTGTCCTTTTGGCAGAGGTATGCTCACCCTTCAGCAAAGGTATTTCCTTTTTTGAAAAGTAAATTAAAATGGTTCTATTTCTGAAATTCATGTCTATTTATTTAACAGCAGTTATTTTACCACAAAAATGTGTTGAAAGAGTAACCAGGTTCCTTGCAAACTGGAAAATATAGGCTAACTGAACTAAATATGTATATATACATAAATCCATTTTGTATATATAAGCTCTTCTGTACTATTAAATACCATAATATAGTGTGTCTATGGTCCCTGAGTATGCTGGGCATATTGGGAAAGTGAAAACATGAGAAAGCCAATGCTAATATTCTTCTGAAAGTTAGTGTAATTTCCACTGTTTTATAAAGTGCATAAAGAAAATAAAGGCAAACTTCCCTTATTGTAGTGGTCTTTGTCTAAACTTTATGGTCTCCATTCTTCTTCTTTGCCTTCAAATAAAATAGAAGGATACAGAATCTAGTCTTCATATTTCAACTAGTAGCTGTTAATGCTAGCTAAGTAAAACATGCATAAATCCCTACAAAACTGTTCATAACCCACACGAGGTAAAATGAATGAGGCATCTTATAACTGATGCAAAATACTCAGACATGTTAACAGATAGATGTAATTCACATGCAGATGAAATTCAATATTTGATATCAAATTTCAAACCATACAGTCTTCTACTGTCCTATACTAATTCAATACACTAGAATGTAAACATAAGGGATGGAGAAACTAGAGCAACACTGTGATATAACCAGAATGTGTCTTGTTCTATTTGATGTTTTCACTTCTAGAGCTAAATCCTATTAGTAGTGGGGTGACAAAAAGATAGTACTTTGTACCTTTCCCTTAAAATTCTTACAAGACCTTAGCTTGAAATTTGTATAATAATCTCCTTTCCTTTCCTTTCCTTTCCTTTCCTTTCCTTTCCTTCCCATCCCTTCCCTTCCCTCCCTTCTCCTCTCCTCTCCTCTCCTCTCCTCTCCTCTCCTCTCCTCTCTTCTCTCCTCTCCTTTCCTCTCTTCTCTCCTCTCCTTTCTCCCTCACCCCTCCATGCTGAGAGATTCTAATCAGAATAGCTTACCTGGGGTGACCTGATACAAAGAAGGTAGCCACAATACTGCAAGATGTAGCAAAGCCTTCTCATCACACAAGTTCTTATTCAACCTGATGAATAAGTCTCTGAATAAATCCTTAGCATATAATGGTTGATGAAAATAAGAGGAACCAGTAGGAAAAAATGTAACTTTGGGTATCCTACTCTGGCAATTGTTAGATAAAGAATGCCTTTTAAATAAACAAAGAATTAATTTGATTTTTGCATGCATGTGAGGTGACTAAAGTAACAGTACTTTTAGGCTCAGAATATTAACCACTTACCTGTGTACAGAAAAGAGTACTGTCCAACAGTTTATATTGCTAATATGATTCTGTTCTTGGATGATAAATTGTGTTCCTAATCTTTCACATTCATTATATTCACTTAAATGTTATTTTCCCTGCATAGTTAAAAAAAACCTTTGTTCAGAATATGCAGAGACGAAAACAGAAAGTGTTTTTTTGGTCCAAACAGAGTTATACTGATGCCACTGGGAATGAGGTCTTGCCCAAGGCAAATTCTTGGGATGACAAAACCCACAAAGATTACAGGAGATGCTAAAATCAGTATCTGAGTAGAACAAAAAATCAAGTAGTTAGGAAAGATTCATGAATACATATTTATTATATAAAATGGGTCACAACAATTTCTCCACTGCTCCATTATTATGCTGTTCCTGCAGAAATTTTATGTTTTCAAAATAAGGTGAAGCGTTCAGATGTATACCTCTTGCTGAAGGTAGTCTACATAACCAGTGGTTTCCAAGAAGCAGACGAACAATCTGTTGGCAGTCATTAGACTATTTTTTCCAGTCCCATTGTAAAAGAGTAGCCATTTATGAAGCATAATATCAGAATTCAGAAATTAAATGTTCATAAAATAATACATATAACACATTTAGTCAATCCTTGTAGTCAAAACCCAAGTTGCCGGCTGACACTTTTATAATAAGTGTTGACAATGAGCTTGTGATAATGCTGTCACGATAATTACTGTTCATAGGTTAAACACCTCTTCTCACATAGTGCTCACATATAGACTTATGCTGTATGACTACAATAGCAAGAACATACTGTTGCTAACGACATGTAAAGTTCATTCATTGTTACAGTTTCATTAGGCTTCATCAAGTATGAGAGCAAAGCTAACACTTTCAATTTCATGCCACAGTCTTTCTTAAAGCCTGTATCATGTTAATCTCTTAAAAAGTCACTAAATGTAGAGTCAGGTAGAAACCTTTATACTGGCACCAAAATGCTTTCAAATAGCTCTGCTGACATACAATTAAATCTCTTAGGTAAAAGAAAGCCTACTGAATACTCTAGTACAGTTATTCTAAAGAAAGCTTTCAAAGGTTTATTTAAGAGCATTTGCACAATCACAAGACAGTTAGATAAGAAGCTTATTTGGCCCTGTTTCCTCTTCTCTTTGAGTCATAATCTTTTGTTTATGTTACAGTCTTTCTATAACAGCTAAAATGATGTCAGAATCACTACTGCAGGTAAAGAAATATCAAACAATGAAGAGCATTTCAGTAACGCTAGGAAAAGAAAAATATGAAAAAAACCACCACTTAGCAGTATAGCTAAACATTTTGAGTTTTCCTGGTATTGTCTGCGAGACATTGGGGACTTTAAATACCTCTTGTTCCAGTACATACATTTTCAAACATGGAGAATAGACTTGCAAAACAATGATCAAGACTCTACCGATGCTTTAATTTATATTTATGTATGCTTTTGATATGTACTCTGGGTGGCATTTATCTGCATTGTAATAACTTGCTTTTCAAGTTTATTAAATACTGATATCTTCCATTGCAACCAGCAGACACTAAAATTTGAAGTTAATACATGCCAGAGAAAGCAGGAAAATCTTCCAGTTTGATAGAGCTGAACCCATCAAGTAGAGCTGAATTCAAAAAGGGGAAATGGCTGGTCTGTAAATGATTTTTGTTGCATATTAAAATTCATCTTACTTCTCCCAAAGGACAGAAGGTATCTGCTTTAAACACTTTTGTAGGTAGTGGTCCTATGAAAGATGAAACTTGAAAAAAAGCAGTGAACAAGAGAACCTGCTAAAATTGTTGTGACATAACAACTGTATGAAATTTTTTAGTTTATCCTGAAGGTAAAAATGAGTTTTGTTTTGTTTTTTCTCTTCCCAATGTCATTTATAATGCCTTGATATAAAACTTGGTGCAAATCTTATTGAAAGAATTGGAAAGCTGCTTTTTGATGGACTTTGAATGAGGGGAAATAATTCTGTTCTAACAGATAAGTAGCCTAGAAAATCTATAATCTCCTCTCAGGGTCAAAGCTTTTGCTGTACGGAGAACTTCTCCAACCCTTTGGTCTCTACTTAAAACTGTGATGGCAAAACCCAGAAGAGAAAATGTTGAACCCATTGTGTGTGTACTAACAAGCAGTGATGTAGCCATAATCAAAGTGTAAGGAAGGTTATCAAAGAACTTTTTAAAAGGAAAAGCTATAGAACTAAGATATCATAATGTTATAAAACTCATTATTATGGGCACACTATGGCTAAACGTGTCCATTTATCTGAAGATCTTATTCTGGAATTGTGCACATCTAGCTGCCATAGTATTTTTTAATTTTGGTTTAGTTTTGGCCAGAAGATGGACTTTGGAATTCTTGGATAATATTAGCAGCTTAACAACACTAAACTTATTTTTATTTGCTTAAAGAACACTAACCTCAGTCACATAGAAAATGTTAGCATAATAATTCACATTTTAAGAAGAAAAAGAGATGATCAGATTATTACCTACGAAGTCTTATTACACAGACCCAAAAGCAAAAGACATAGGTCCCTCCCATGGGATACAGTCCCATAACTTCCAGCCTGGGTGCTTTCCACAGGGTACAGTCCTTCAGGAAAGACCCATGCTTCAGTTCTCCAGTGTGGCTCCCCTGCTGGCCACAGGTCTTGCCAGAAAACCTGTTCCTGCATGGGCTCCTCTCCATGGGCCACAGCTCTTCCCAGGAGCCTGCTCATGCATGGACTCTCCATGGGCTGCAGCTTCCTTCAGGGCACATCCACCTGCTCCAGCATGGGGTCCTCCCCAGGCTGCAGGTGGAGATCTGCTCCACTGTGGACCTCCCTGGGCTGCAGGGGGACAGCCTGCCTCACCATGGTCTTCCCCACGGGCTGCAGGGGAATCTCTGTTCCAGCGCCTGGAGCACCTCCTGCCCCTCCTTCTGCACTGACCTGGGTGTCTGCAGGGTTGTTTCTCTAACATTTTTCTCACTCCTCTCTCACATAGCTGCTGCACAGTTCTTTTCACCCTTTCTTAAATATGTTATCACAGAGGCACAACCAGTGTCGCTGATGGGCTCGGCTCTAGACAGTGGTGGGTCCATTTTGGAGCCAGCTGAAACTGGCTTTGTCTGGCACTGAGCAGCCCTGGTCTCTTCTCATAGAGGCCATCGCTGCAGCACCCCCATTACAAAAACCTTGCCAGGTTAACCCAATATGCCCTCCAAAGCGGGGCATATGACTTCGAACCTACTGAGACAAAGGAGAGATCTGAAATATAGTTCCTCATGCTCTGGATTCAATCTCCAGAATGTCACATGAAAAAGTATCACTCAAAAGCAATACTAGCAGCCACTGCTTTGCATGTGATCCTGCCAACATGCCGTCAGTTAGCTGTAAGTATGTTCACCATGCCTAGAACCCAGTGGACTTACAAGTGGGAACCTAACTACAGGTCTTGGTTGAGATTTATTGTGAGTCTGCTCAGGCTTGCCAAATTTGAGTGGTTTTGCCCAAAATTATACCCTTTACATGTCGGTGAAACATGCATTGTAAACCGCTAGCATGTGTGCTTTTCATTTTTGCCAAGTTTATGTGATAGCTAAGAAGTGATTTTAAGGATCACAGGTTTTGACTGTGATGCTGAAATTCTCCTTCCTGCCCTTTTGGAACTGTATCTTAGTCTTAGCATTAGTTTCTTTTTTGTCTGGCCTAGAACAAGTTGAACCTGTCCTTCAGGGAGTACATGCTATATTTAATAATTTTCTGCAGCTTTGCTTAGAATTTGGAAATGGGAGAAGCTTGTAACACTCATTCAGTTTGGAATAACATGTTTACGCTTGGGCATAAGCAAATAAGATAGTCTCATTGAAAACCTGTGACACGAAACAGTTTATAAACTAGAAAAAAATGTAAGAGCAAAGACTATATGTCCTACCAGCTTGGAGGATGTTTCTACCCCTTAAAAAAAAAAAAAAAGAAGGGGAGAGAGAGAAAATTGTTTTGTTTTAATTTTTGAGCTACCATTATTTCATTATGTTGGTGAAAAGAATGAAATTTCCATTTAAATGTCATAATTACAGACTAACAACAACATTTTTGTTTTCATTCAGTAAAGCTCGCTTACCAGAGGGGAAGACTTTAAGAAGCACAAATGGAAATTAAACATTCAACCATTTAGTCTTCCTGAAAATCTTTTTCTTTTACACATGTATAATAAAAGTAATAGCATTCCTGAACCATTATGCTTTCCAGCTCGTTTCTTTCTTTCTTTCTTTCCTGCTGGAAACACCTGCTAGTCCAAAATAATTAAGATAAAACTGGTAAGTGCTGTGATAATTAAAGATGCAAACAATCAGCTAATTGACTTTTATTGGTTGATTTTGTTCTTGTACAAATAATTAGTGAATATCATAAATAACAGAAATATCTTAGTTACTGAAGGATAATTTGGAATTCTGGCAGTATCCTGTATTAAATATACAATAGGTGTTCCACACAAAAAATCTTTAGAAATATCTTTTGAATCTAACTAGTCACTCTGAAATGAGTTTAACTTGTTCAAGCTTGCAGAGGGGATTAAAGCATAATGGGAAAAGAGGTTATACTTCAGTAATTGGGGGAAGTCAAAATGCAAAGGCAGAGTTTTGGGCCCCATTCTGATCAACTCTGGTTTATTCTTCTGCCACTAAACTCATACCCAGCAGCAGAAGCATAGGGACAGATGAGCTACTCTGAACTTCCTCACTTCTGTGTTCTCAGAAATCACTTTTCACAGTTTTCCTATGAAAGGATCCCAGCAGGGACACAGACTAAAGCACAAGGTGATTCCTTCTTTTGTTAGAAGGTCATAAGAGAGAAGTATAAGCATCCAATCTGACCTGCTGCTATAAAACACAGATCAATCAAGTTCAAGCAGGGTTCTCACATCGGGTGACTGAGGCACTGTTTATTTCCAAAAGGCTAAATGCTATGACTTACATATCTGGAGACAAAAATAAGTCATTTTCTTCTTAGCTATGTTATTGGCTTAGAAATGAATTAAACTTAATGGAAACTTTCAAATAAACAGCAGTTGATTCGTAGTTATATACATATATATACACACAGAGGTTTATATAATTTTATATACACATTTATATAATTTAACAGAATGAAACTCTTAAAGAAAATGTGTTCAATTGAGGAACATTCTGGTTTGGGTTTTGGTGTGTTGGGGTTTTTTTTGAGAATGTGCTGGAGTTTCTGGTGAGAGCAAGAGACACAGAATTCAATGACTTGGACTGTGGGAGATTGAGGGTGAATGAGAGAGGGATGACATGGGACAATTCTTTTTTGCCTGAGAGTCCTCTGGGCTGTGGCAGAATGGCAGAGGAAGCCCACCCTCCCACGTCCTCGTCCACAAGACTACACGGAGTGCACACGTCCGGTAAGCATGTAAAGGGAGTGACAGCAATCTCACTTTCTTCACTAGACAGAATGTAAAACTTGAGAAAATTTAAGAACTATTGTGCAACAGCAGATTTTTCTTCCTCCACCTGAGTGATGATCTCTTAATCCTCATCTTTGTATTTTCTATTAAGGAAAAATTACTAAAAAGTTCAAATTGTGAATGTTTAAATTCTGCATCATTCTAAGCAGTTTCCTTGCATGATGGGAGAGGCAAGAGGAATAGAGGGAGCCAAGGGGTTCAAACCTACACACACCATACTTTTTTTTTTTTTACTTAGTTTATTTTCAGGTATAAGAAGAATTTATTGGTCTTTAAACAATGACGTTCTTCCAGAATTATCCAAATATTCTTTGTCTGGAAAGAGCTGAAAAGAAACTGCACCTTTTCCCTAGCCTAAAAATCCTCACTAAGTTCCAGCCCTCATCTGACTGAAAAAGATATGTGCAGCAGCTCAGTCATTCCTTTAAAATACTCAGATAAATGAGTTAACAAAATTCTTTTTCTTATATGTTGTCTGTGAATTTCATAGAATTAAGTTTACTATTAATTCTATGTTGTCAGGGCATAGACACGAGACTTATGGACGAGGGATGAAGCTGAAAGAGTCACAAATTAATGACTTCTCAAACACAGAGGCCTGAAAATACAAAATATTTTTCTTTTCCCCCAAGAAAATGAATGTGTGATATGTGACTCAGGTACACTTACCACAAAGGGCATTTTCTAAGGAACATCCAGTTGCTCTGATGTTATGTAAAGTTTTACTCTTGGTATAGAAAGAATAGGATTCTATATTACGGCTTACTGTATACACAGAGAAACCTTCATTTCAGAATGGCTTGATTGTGTTTACCATGAGAGGGACGTTATTTTCACAATAGGCTCTTCAACCAAATCTATTTCATACATCTTCAAATGCTTTAGAACTGACAATTAAGTCCCAAGAAGGGGACTTCTCTGTAGAACTGAGACTGAGAAGCCTTAAAATCTGCAGATTAAGGAATAGAGAACAGAGCTGGCAGACAGAGCTTTTTTATAACAATAATTAACAGCACCCTAGGGTATGGTCAGACAACATGTTATGTCAATTTATACTGATGGTTGTCAGATGGCTATAATATTGCAGGCAATATAGAGAAAAAAAACCAAAATTGGGTAAAGACCAAACCCCCTAGAAATTATACTACTTGTATTACAAAATACAATGAAGCCCTGTTATCCTGAATAAAGAAGGACTGGGACATCTAAGATAGTGAACGCTTGCTAGTAGAATTAGTAAAGTATGTCCTGGTATGTGTCTCCACTTGAAGCCAGCTTAGTTGTAGCAGGTTGTTAATGCTCCACTAGCGGGCCTTGCCAGATCAATGCTTTCTCTCTGCACAAAGCCAGCTTAATGATACCTTTCAAATAATAAACCCTTGTGGAGATAAACATGCTTGAACAGAGACTAGCCCCAGTGTTTCAGAATTTGCATTTGTATTAATCCGCAACACCTTAAACTCACTCCTCAGTAAACAGGAGATGATGAGGAAAAATGTGTTCTTGGTATGAAGTACTGAATATGGGTAATACTATTTTCTGTGAGAAATTACCTGAAAACCAAAAGTAAATTATACAGCTCATGATCATAAAAACCTCAATAGTTCCCCCTAATCTGGGTGCCATCTTAGAATTCTAAAAGAACTAAACCAGTGTTTTCCTCTTCACGTGGCATTTTACAGACAGTATCTTATTTGGGTGTTGAGGTATCATCCCCATAAAATTTACTTTCTCCCTAAGTTTTGATTCAATTCACTGAAGAACCAGAATTTGATGAAATATCCTTTTTGCTTAGTTTAGAAAAGACTAAAAGCAGTATGTAGCCACTGTTCCATAAATTTCTGCCATTGAATAGAAACTGATACTAAAGATGTGACTGTGTGAAGAAATATGTTGCATTTCAAGTACGGTTCTAGAAGACACTTGTTTTTCCTACCACAGGTTGTAGAGTGTGGCTCTGGCAAATATTATATTAATAACTCTTTTTAAATTTAAATATGTACAATCTGTGGAGTACTACATAGCTTTAATTTTTTGCCAATTGTACTTTTCTTTAATGTTTTATAGGACCAAAGTTCAACTCAAACTTCACTAAGTTTTCAAGCAGATCAAACATTTTCTGACAAATTATAAAAAAGAGCTATACTAATCGGATTTCAGCATTTCAGGAGACATAGTTCAACTTTTTTTCCAAATATCTGCTATTCAGAGAAAGTAAAAGTGTTTCAGTCCTGCTGCTTCCATGCTGGAAGATATGTAACTCTGTATGTTGAGGAATACTCAACATTGCCACCATTTCTGTCAAAACAAATGACAAATGTATGAATCTCAATAGAGTTAATAATTTTGCAAATGGCTTTTATTTGTTACAATTATTTCAGACTTCTTATTCAGTATCAGAAATCTGTAGAAGGCTGCTTATATTTATTATCTGCTGTGCCTGCCTGTATCCTTATATTGGGAATTGTTTAGTAAGATTCTGCTCAGTGTCTCTCTTATATATGCGTGCCTCAAAGAATCTGCTTGCAGTAGGTCTGCCTCCACCTTAATATTTTGGTAACTTTATTGTTATGCAAATGTTTACCCACATATTAATTAATACTAGCTATAAAGATGTTAAGTTCAAACATGTTCACTGAGGCATAACAAGGAGCAGGCATACATGTCCAGAAGAAATTTCCACTTAACAAATTTACACTTGGTACTTACTAAGCCAGCAAAAACCCCTAGCTTTAGGCCTTTTACTTCCCTAATTATCAGTCAATAAGAAATGAATGGCTGAATGTAAACTAAGGCATAATGGAGGACTCATTTGTCAAGCTAGTAACAGTGGGCAGTCACAAATTCGTATTTATTAAGTCAAAATTAACCTAAATTGTCACCAAGATCAGAAGTCTGTTAGAAAGAATTTCTTACACATTATAATTATTTTACTGACAAAAGAAGATCATTTATGTTGCTAAAAAGCATATAATTAGAAATTAACTGCAAGCTAGTTTAGAGAAATTACAGAGGGAAGCTTCTTCTAGAATTATAGTCTAAGAGACAGGGGAACAGACTAGATGCTGAATCTTTACATTAGCATGTAATTTCTCCCATAGTCAAAACTAAATGATAACTTGTTTAATACATGCATTTACTGAAATGCCCTGTGACTGACTTGAAAGACTGGGACCCAGCTTGACTATATTATGGGTGTATCTACAACAGCAACCTTTGCAGCTGAAGAGAGAAGGACCAGGACTTGATTTGATGAAATCTGTTAATGGTTATGGGACTATATGTCCCCATTACTTGTTTACTGGAAACAAAATTTGTTCCAGGTGTCCTACCTAGGTTTCTACCCTGTGTCTGTACCTCACAGTGGATATGAAATAGATTTTCATCCAGCCAACCCAGCTTGCCTTTCCATCACTAACAGAGAACTGCACCTGTAGAGCCAAACTACTGAAGGACTGCTGAGGAGGTGTATTTTGCCCTTGGACGAAGCACCTTGACTCGCCTTTAAAGTGGGGTGCTCCCAATGGTAAGTGAAGTCTGTGACTTAAGCTTGGTTTTCTTGTAGGAGTACTGTACTTCAGTGCACACAACGTGACTCCAAACTCACTGGTAAAAACAACCCTTGTTGTGCTCTTAATCTGTAGTGTAGACAAATCCTTTGTCTCCTGCTTGGCCTCAGTACTTGATTTTACCCCCAGGCAGAAAAGGAGAAAGGATGGTGCCTGTCTGGCTCCCAGCCCAAGATGGAATCAGCAGGCAGCTGGGGTACACACCCAAACCCGTAGCTGGGAAATGCACTAGAAACCTAACTGCATTGCATTAGCACAGTGTTAGAACAATAATTATGGGTTCAATAACTGTTATGATTCTAACTATTAGCTCTAGGAAAGTCATCTTTAAATTCATCTCAGAGGAGACAAATATTTTTCTTTAACTGTGAATGGAACTTAAAATGTCCTATAAGACCACTATTAAAAAACCCAAGCAAACAAAAAGAAAAAAAAAACAACCCCCACACACACAGAAAAAGAAACATTTTCAGTCAGTGACTAATTTTTCTCTTTGAGGCCAGTACACTATGAAACAGCGGAAGAACTAGGGAAGTCAGGTCTAAACCTGGTTTAAATCTATCCCTGCAGGAAAAAATGAAGACTAAAAAAATCTCTTGGGAGCCAATATTTTTCTTCATATTTAACCTAAGCACAGGTCAATTCTTACCAGTGCCCTCCCATACTTACCTAGTTTACCTTGATTTGCTAGCACATCATTAACAGGCTAAAAACAGAAGAGAGTTGTAACTCTTTGCCCAGCTGTGGACTGTTGCTGCAGCATGATCAATGCAGCAAGAAAGAATTAGTTACATATT
Organism: Haliaeetus leucocephalus; assembly: GCF_000737465.1. Taxonomy (NCBI): domain Eukaryota; kingdom Metazoa; phylum Chordata; class Aves; order Accipitriformes; family Accipitridae; genus Haliaeetus; species Haliaeetus leucocephalus. Next base: position 8,265,091 of record NW_010972864.1, on the reverse strand, counting down.
CCTGTGGTAGTGATCAGAGACCTCAGGTTTTCTGTTTGTCTTAAAACTTAAGTTTTGGATTCATATGATTACAAAGGTAAATTCTATTATTAAAGCAGCAAAATTTTAGCTGTTACAGCTTTGAATAAAATCTTAAACCTGTGAATCCCCAGAGGTTTACAAAAAACTTCTTATTTATCTCAAGATTTTGAGGCCAGTCATGCTTTCCTGGACAGAAGTACATTTATGGTGTATCATACTTTTTCAAAGGCTGGCACAGATAATGCAAAAACATTAAGCAGAGGGTAGCTGAAAATGGTGCTGGTCCCTAGGGTATTGAAATACAGCTTAAGACTCCTTGCAATGCTCCAAGTGCTGTGATAGTCACTTCGTGTGCTGATATATTTAAGGTGAATATGCTATCTTAGAGTTTTAAAATGAAGGCCACAAACCTATTTACATTCACGACTTTGTCCCACAGAGTTTTCATTTTAAATGTGTTTAAAATTGAAATATTTCTTTAAAGGCTTGAATCTTCTCTAATTTGTGCTGGCTTTATGGTAATGTTAGTCTCCTGACTTCATTTAAAATAGTCTTGATTTATATCATTTTGATTTATGTGAGAATCTGGCCTTTTATTATATATTGAGCACAGAGTGTTGTTTCTTTTTAGGGCTGAATTAACAGTGGCCACTGTAAAGTGTAAGTCTTCGAATTTGACATGAATAATCCATTTGTGTGTGCATTCAGTCAGAACACATTACTTTAAGGAACACTAAGTAAAACGAGTGATGCTAGTATGATTTAGTGAAAGAATTGTTGCTACATTCAATACAGTCCACATAGGTTAAAATAATATAACATTAATAGTGTGGAATAAGTCCATATGCATTGATACAGTTATCAACACTGCACTCTAGAAGCTTTACTTTAAAAAAAAGGCGAGAAGTTACGTATTTGAGATAGGACACAGCTAATAAATTGTTTGGCATTTTCATTTACAGCCTTGTTCATGTCAATTACGATCACATAAATCTAGCAAGAAATTTTAATAAGAATGTGGCAGTTTGGGAGTACCAACAGTACAGTTTTGGATTTTAAAGTACTGAAGTGACAATTTTGCAGAGGTCAACATATATCACCACAGCAGTAATTTTAATGGTGTATGTGAATACCTTTCAAAATTGTTGGATAACTTTCGTCGTCAGGCCTGATAAAGAACTGACTGACTTAGTAAATCGTGCATGAAACTAACAAACTCGGGGTAGCATCCAAAGCCGTGACATCTACATATTCGTAAGAAACAGGGTGGATGTGTGCAGCTACCAGAGTAGTGAGGATTGCTCCTCAACTTTCTCCAAAGACAAGAAGCCTAAGTCCAGCCACCTCAGGTGCATGTATATCAGCACATGTAGTCTGGGCAACAAACAGAAAAAATTGGAGCTCCATGCCCAGTCTGAGAGTTATGATATCATAGGAACCATGGAAACATGGTGTGACAACTCACATGACGATGGGTGGCTGCAAACTCAGGAAGATAGAAAGGGAAGAAGAGGAGGTGGTGTTGTTAGGTAAAAGTGTATGGAGGTGAGCTATGGAGACCACAAAAGTTCCATTGAATGCCTTTCGATCAAGATTAGAGGGATCATCACCAAGGGAGATCTTTTGTTAGGTATCTGTTATTGACCTCCCAATCAGAATGACGAGGCCGATGAAACCTTACTTTGTCTCAGGCCAGCAGAACCTGGTCCTCACAGGTGATGTCAGTTACCTGGAGGTTTGTTGGGAAAGGAACACAGCGGCACACAAGTTGTCCATCAGGTTCCTGGAATGCATTGAGGACTGCTTCCTGCTACAGATGCTGAACATGCTGACTAGGAACAGCATATTGCTAGATTTACTACGCACAATCTGAGAAGACTTACTTGACAATGTACCGACCAATGGTAGCCTTGGAAACAGTGATCATGACATTGTGGAGTTTAAGATCCTCCTGTGCACACTGAAGACCAGTTGCAGGACAGAGACCCTGGATTTCAGAAGAGCCAAGTTCAATATGTCCCTTGAAAGGACACAAGGGAATGGCTTAAATATTTAAATGACTCACCGAGGCTATCAGCTCTGGTGCAGGTGCATTCCGCAGCAGAGCAGGGGATCACAACGTGCAAGGGGGGTTTCCTGAGCTGGGAAAACCCCAGGAAAGCACAAAGACCTGATCAAAGGGGAAGGGGTTTGAAAGGGCCAGTCAAATCTGGCAAATCAGCAAATGGTTATGGGACTGGTGCCACAGCCAGGGGTTCACCTACTTAAACAATGAGACTCACTTTGAGAAACCTGGTCTGCTTGGGGCTGTTGGGGTCCCTCTGTCAGAGAAGGAGAAAATCATCTTCAGTCATAGGCTTGCCAAGCTGGTGAAGAGGACTTTAAGCTAAAGTTGCCACGGGAGGGCAACCTTAATCCATCCCACTCCTACCAGTTTGACGCCAGTGCCAGAAAATGATGCCCAGAACCTGGAGAGGGATCACAGGTCAGCAGGAGAGCACCTGAAGAGCAGCACAAAGTAATTCCAGCCACTCCAGCCAGTAAGTCAGCTTCATGGGGGCCCAGCTTAAATGCCTCTATGCAAATGCAGGTAGCATGGCAAATAAACAAGAGGAGTTAGAGATGTGCGTATGCCTGCAGGGCTACGATCTTATTGGCATCACAGACAGGGTGTGATGGTGTCAGACACTGAAGGAGTTAATGTCTCAAACATTGTGGTGGGGCAAGTTCTGCTTAATGGCGCACTCTGCCCACCAACGAACCCTGCACAGCAACGAACCACAGGCGGGGAGGCCGTGCCGTGCCGGAGAACGCTCAGTTCCCAGTTCTGACAGGCTGAGCGGGGCAGCTCCCTGGGTATGGCCAGAGGTCAAAGAACCTGCAGGGAGGGAGAAGTTACTACCCAAACCACCCCCAAGCCCAAAGGCCCAATGCCCAAAGGTTCTGGAAGCACAAACCGTGCATGACACCTAATTAGCCTAACAAGTTCAAGCGCCCACCCAAAGAAGGGGCGAGGAGATTATAAAAGGGCACAAACTGAAGCTCCACATGCGCACACTCTCTGGAACTGGACCCTTAGGCTGGCT
>NW_010972864.1:8261551-8261793 GCF_000737465.1 Haliaeetus leucocephalus | reverse complement strand
GAGGGCTCTCCTTATTGTCTTCCCTGAACTGATCCCCAAATAAGCAAGGCCTATAGTATATGTTTGGTGACGTATGGTTAGCACGTTACACAGTTTACTGACATAGTTTCATGCCAATTCTTGTTGTGAGTGAATAAAAGCTGAATTTTGTGAGTTAAAGGATCCCTGATGTTGTTTCACCTGAATTCTGACCTGGGAATCGGTGAACCTGAGCCATCATCCTGAGAAATTGGAATGTGACA
>NW_010972864.1:8244836-8261541 GCF_000737465.1 Haliaeetus leucocephalus | reverse complement strand
GGCTCCTATGACTGGAGTGTTGGAATAGAAGGATACAGGCTCTTTAGGAAGGACAGGCAGGGGACACAAGGAGGGGGTGTCACCATCTATGTCACTGACCAGCTTGAGTGCATGGAGCTCTGCCTGGCGATGGATAAGGACCTGACTGATGTCGGGATTGAAGGGAGGGCATAGACAGGTGACATTATAGTGGGGGTCTGCTACAGGCCACCTGATCAGAAAGACTGAGGGGATGAGGCCCTCTATAGACAGATAGGAGCAGCCTCATATTAACAAGCCCTCATCTTCATGGATGACTTCAACCACCCGGATATCTGTTGGAGGCACAACACAGCAGGGTATAAGCAATCTAGGAGGTTCCTGGAATGCTTTGATAACAACTCCTTCTCCAAGGGATTGACAAACCAATGAGGAGAGTTGCGATGCTGGATGTTGTTCTCACCAACAAGGAGGGACTGGTGCAGAAAGTGAAGCTCAAGGGCAGTCTTGGATGCAGTGACCATGAAATGGTGAGTTCAAGATCCTTAGGGCAGTGAGGAGGGCACACAGCAAGCTCACTAGCCTGGACTTCAGGAGAGCTGACTTTGGCCTTTTCAGGAATCTGCTTGGTAGAGTACCATGGGCTAAAGCCCTGGAGGGAAGAAGGTCCCAAGAAACATGGTTAATATTCAAGGATCACATCCTCCAATCTCAGGGGCAATGCATCCCAACAAAGAGGAAGTCAGGCAAAAATGCCAGGAGGCCTGCATGGATGAACAAGGAGATCCTGAGCAAAATCAAACACAAAAAGGAACCTACAGAGGGTCAAAGCAAGGACAGGTCACCTGGGAGGAATACAGAGAAATTGTCCAAGCAGACAGGGATCAGGTTAGGAAAGCTAAAGATCTGAAAGAATTAAATCTGGCCAGGGACACCAAGGGCAACAATAAAAGCTTCTGTAGGTATGTCAGTGACAAAAGGAAGACTAGGGAAAATGTGGGCCCTCTCCAGAAGAGAACACGAGACCTGATTGCCCAGGACATAGAGAAGGCTGAGGTAGTCAACAACTTTTTTGCCTCAGTCTATACTGGCAAGTGCTCCAGCCACACCGCCCAAGTTGCAGAAGGCAAAGGCAGGGACTGGATGAATGAAGAACTGCCCACCATAGGAGAAGAACATGTTTCAGACCATCCAAGGAACCTGAAGGTGCACAAGTCCATGGGACCTGATGAGATGCATTCATGGATCCCGAGGGAACTGGGAGATGATATGGCTAAGCCACTATCTATCATATTTTAGAAGTCGTGGCTGTCCATGAAGTTCCAAATGACTGGAAAAGGGGAAACATAAACCCCGTTTTTTTAAAAAGGGGAAAAAAGGAAGACCTGGGGAACTAAAGGCCAGTCAGTCTCACCTCTGTGCCCGACAAGATCATGGAGCAGATCCTTCTGGAAACTATGCTAGAGCATACGGAAAATAAGGACATGATTGTGACAACCAACATGGCTTCACTAAGGGCAAATTGTGCCTGACAAATTTGGTGGCTTTTTACAATGGTGTTACAGCATTGGTGGCTAAGGGAAGAGCAACTGACATCATCTACCTGGACTTGTGCAAAGCATTTGACATTGTCCTGCATGACATCTTTGTCTCTAAATTGGAGAGATGTGGATTTGATGGATGGACCACTTGGTGGATAAGAAATTGGCTGGGTTGTCACACTTAACGAATTGCCGTCAATGGCTCAATGTCCAAGTGGAGACCAGTGACAAGTGGCATTCCTCAGGGGTCGGTATTGAGACCAGCACTGTTTAACATCTTTGTTGGTGACATGGACAGTTGGATTGAGTGCACCTTTAGCAAGTTTGCCAACAACACCAAGCTGTGTGGTGTAGTTGACATGCTGGAGGGAAGGGATGCCATCCAGAGAGACCTTGACAGGCTTGGGAGGTGGGTCCGTGCCAACCTCAGGAAGTTCAACAAGGCCAAGTGCAAGGTCCTGCACTTGGATCAGGGTGATCCCAAGCACAGATACAGGCTGGGTGATATGTGGATTGAGGGTAGCCCTGAGGAGAAGGACTTGGCGGTATTGGTTGATGAGAAGCTCAACATGACCCAGCAATGTGTTCTCGCAGCCCAGAAAGCCAAACATATCCTGGGCTGCATCAAAAGAAGCGTGACCGGCAGGTCGAGGGAGGTGATTCTGTCCCTCTACTCTGCTCTCTTAAGACCCCTCTGGAGTACTATGTTCAGCTCTGTGGCCCCCAGCATAAGAAGGACATGGACCTATTGGAGTGAGTCCAGAGGAGGGCCACAAAGATGATCAGAGGGCTGGAACACCTCACCTATGAACACAAGCGGAGAGAGCTGGGGTTGTTCAGCCTGGAGAAGAGAAGGCTCTGGGAAGACCTTATAGCAGCCTTCCAGTACCTAAAGGGGCCTACAAGAAAGCTGGAGAGGGACTTTTTACAAGGGCGTGTAGTGATAGGACAAGAGATGAGGGCTTTAAACTGAAAGAGGGGAGATTTAGATTAGATGTAAGGAAGAAGTTCTTCACTGTGAGGGTGGTGAGGCACTGGAGCAGGTTATCCAGAGAGGTTGTGGATGCCCCATCCCTGGAAGTGTTCCAGGCCAGGTTGGATGGGGCTTTGAGCAACCTGGTCTAGTGGAAGGTGTCCCTGTCCATGGCAGGAGGGTTGGAACTAGATGATCTTTAAGGTCCCTTCCAACCCAAACCATTCTATGAGTCAAGGGAAGTTAGGATTGGAAATTAGGAAAGAGTTCTTCACTGAGAGGGTGGTTAAGCACTGGAACAAACTCCCCAGGGAACTGGTCATGGCTCCCAGCCTGTTGATGTTCAAGAAGCATTTGGACAACACTCTTAGATAAATGGCTTAACTTTTAGGTTGCCCTGTGTGGAGTCAGGAGTTGGACTAGACAATATTTGTGGGTCTCTTCCAACTCAGGATATTCTACGATTTGTTGAAGCTGGTGACTGGGAAAAGTCAATACAGATTTATCAAAGGTAAATCACGTCTGACTGACCTGATCACCTTCTACAACAAAATAACATTTCTGTTGACATGGGGATAGCTGTGGATATTGTTTACCTGGAATTCAGCAAAGCATTTGACACTGTTTCCCACAGCCTTCTCCTAAACAAACTGGCAAGATACAAATTGGATGGATGATCTGTGAGATGCACAAAAAATTGGCTAACAGGCTGCACTCACAGGGTGGTGATCAATGGTTTTTACTCAGACTGACAGCCTGTCACAAGTGGGGTCTCCTGGGCCCCATGCTGTTCTGGATGATGGGAATAAAAGCACCCTCACCAAGTTTGCTGATGACACTAAACTGGGTAGTGAGGTGGACATGTCAGAAGGGAGAGCAATCTTACAGAGAGACCTGAACAGGCTGGAAGAGTGGGCTAGCAAGAACAGCATGAAGTTGAAGAAAGACAAATGCAAAGTCCTGCACCTGGGTCGGAATAACCCAAAAAACCCACTACAGGCTAGGATCTGTGTGGTTGGGGAGCAGCCTTGCTGATAGAGACCTGGCGGTCCTGGTGGACAGCAAGCTGCACATAAGTCAGCAGTGCACCACTGCAGCAACAAAGACAAATCAGATCCTGGGCTACATCTGCAGGGGCATTACTAACAGAGATAGACATGTGATCATTCCACTCTACTCAGTGGTTGTCATGCTGCACCTGGACTACTGTGTCCATTTCTGGTCCCTGCAATTCAAGAAAGACTCAGACAGACTGGAGAGGGCCCAAAGGAGGAACATGATGATGATCAACAGGGTAGAGAGCCTGCCCTACAAGGAAAGAGTGAAGGAGACAGGTCGCTTCTCCCTGGAGAATAGAAAGCGCAGAGTGAGTCTCATTGCGGTATTCCAGTACTTAAACTGCAGCAACAAAGAGGAAGGAGGCTCTCTCTTCACAAACAGTTGTATGGAGAAGACAAGGGGCAATGGGTACAAGTTGCACCAGGAGAGGTTTCATCTCAACATAAGAAAGAAATTTTTTACAATAAGAACAGCCATTCACTGGAACAACCTCCCCAAGGATGTGGTAGAATCCCCGTCACTGGAGGTTTCAAGATGTGATTGGACAGGGTGCTAGATAATCTCATCTAGGGTCCCTTTCCCATGAAACATTGGACCAGATAATTTTTGAGGTCCCTTCCAACCTGGGTTGTTCTATGATTCTATGTTTCTATGATTCTATGAACTGAAAGCCATCAGAAACTACTACTAGTTAGTCCCAGTTGTATGTTGGAATTTTCTGCAATCAGGTCTTGTTTTTTTAAAAAAATGTATATTAGTTTTATACATTTTCAGTGGTGTAGAGCATAATTCTGTTTTATAACAACTGAAAGGTTTTGGTTTTATTTTCTAGTCTTTTATTATAATACCACCAATTTGAACAAAAGATGGGCTGGCATAAGTCTACATGTTATTCAAAAGACATCCATGTTTTTAAAACCAGTATTTAAGTTCTTGCAGACAATCTAACATAAGACATTAGGGAATAATGCCTTTAGATATTAAAGGACCTTAGATATTTCCTTATCCTTATTTAAAGGATTTTCTGAAGCCATTGATTTCAACTGGTAGTGTATTATACTTGACCAAAAAAAAAAAAAAATTGCTTGCGCACAGCTGAGAACTTTCTGCTTGACTAAAGCTTGAATTGACCTATTTTGTCATTAAACTTTACTGTAGATGTTAGAATTTGAAATCCTGTGACCTTTCCTCCAATGCATAGTGTCTATGCAAACAGGCATTTGTATGAATAGTTTTCTTTTTTCAGATCTCTCTGGGAAAAAATACTATTTAAACACAGAATGAGAGAAATCCAAAGGAACAAGTGAGAATACTTAAAATGCTTAATGTTATACATAAGCTTAAATACCACTCTTTTCTTGCTTCTGAGAAGTTCAATGTTAATAAGCAGGAAGGGGCAGATGTCCTTATAATGTTGGGTTCCCAGAATCTAACTTATAGTTTGCTTATTTAATCAATTTTTAGATGAGAAAATGAGGTTAGAGTACACAAAACATTGCTTAGTTGGCACAACTTTATGAATTGTTTCTAAATATTGTTTGCGTAATGTTATTGCTTACAAATTGTTCATAAACAGATCTTCAATCTCTGTTTTATCCAGTAATATAATCTTTTGAAATTAAATAATATAATTTACTATGAAGCATAAGTGTGAAATAACTAAACATTGGAGATGAACCTTTTAGGTTTTTAAAAGATCTTTTCAATTGCTACCTTATAACAACAATGAAGAGAAATAAAATCGAGTGGAAAAATAAGTCAAACTAATTTATTTCTGTAGGAGACTGTCTACACCTTGGGCAATTAGTGGCTCAGTAGGAGAAGCTGAACATTGAGCAGGGAACTGAGTAATGGAGTGAGACAAAACAGAATGTCTCCAGGAAACTATTAGTTCACCATATTGGCTTTTAGTGTTAAAAAAAAAAAAAGCGATTCCAATTGCTAGTCAATTGCAATAGCTAGTTACTATGTAAGATTCCAAATGTGCTCTGAAGATATTTAATTCTCTCTCAAAGTCTGTATTTTCTTTCTTGATTATTAATTCCATATATCACTTCCTTTATTAGTGGTAACTTAGAACAGGAAACCCCTCAACCACTTGGCCAGTAATATTCACTATTCACTATGTAGACACACAGTCCTTGATCAAAATGGCTACTATAAGATTCACTTTAAGAATCTTTTCTTAATTTCTCTCTTGGTTTCTTTTAAGTCAACGAACTTTAAATCTATCTTTTTCAAGTTGCTTTCACATTGAATAACATGATCAAATTCTGAATGGTTATTACATTCAGTGGCAAAGTATCTAAAGAATGATTCAAAATAAGCATTGAAAATCTTTTTAGCAAAGCACAAAAAGTGACATTTGAATAAGAATTCCAGACATCAGCTAAATCCTCTAATATTGTGTAAGGAATTGCATTAAAAGAGGAACGCTGGGGTTAAAATCACATAAAATCCTGTCTTTTTGTCTTTTTCTATAAAGGGAACTGTACAAGGCCTCTTTCTCTATTAGCTAACTTCTAGAAAAAAAAAAAAAAAAGAAAACAATACCAAATAATTCCTCTTCTCCATTGGAAACTACTAGGGGAATTTTAACTAAATTTTGAAAGTACTTTTAGAGTGAATGAAGATACATTTATTGACAAATAAATTAGACCCCAAAAGGAAAAAAATAGTCATATCATATCATATCTAGTACTTAATCACATAACATTCACCTTTTGCTAGGAGTTTTCTAAGTTTTGTAACCTTTTATAAGTTTATGGATTATCTAATGGGATTTTGATACAGTCTAACAGATTTGAACATATGAGGCTCTGAAACCTCTAAGGTATTATGGCTATTTGATTTAATCTTCTGCATTATAAATCACACAGAACCTTATCCTGTAATTGCTACATGAAAAGTTCCTCATAAACAGTGGAAATATATGTGTAACTGAGAATATAACACCATGACAATAGCATTTACACTTATAAATAAGGGTATAATTTTACTGTCTTCATTTCATGAAAGAATTGAAACATATCCTTTTCATTCTCTTTGCTGTTGAAATTGATGAGCAAGTTTCCACCTTTAGGTAATTTTGTAGACAATTTTGAAATTAAAGGAATGGTCTAAATACATGCAGCTGAGACTCAAGGAGGCTTTAAGGAATTAAACAGAACTTTTTTTTTTTTTACCATAACTTTCAAATGCAATTTGAAAAGAGGTTATGTGCTGCTGTTGAATGAGACAATGGGCAGATTCACTGGGTGTTAACAAGTAATAAAATTACTGACTTGTGCAAACCTCTTTTTCAGGAAGCTTTTTCACAGACATTTTCAGATTCCATCAATGTATTTTAGTTTTTATTAATAAGATATAGGAAAAAGTAACACAACATAGGAAAGGAGATTATAAATTCATATTATTCATGAGGTCATCTAGTTTCCGGATACTTGGTCACAATTTAATCCAATGGTCTCAAACTAAGTTTTTTTTTCTTTTTTTTTTTATATCACTGAAACAGTAGTCTCTTGGTATCTGTGCTACAGACTGTAGCTGGCAATCTTGTGTGGAATAATTTCCAATTCATATTTCCTGCTGTGAAGACATTTATCTCAACATATCTATGTACTGAAGTACAACAGGATGCTCATTTAAAATAATTTCAACAATACCTGTTCAAAAAGTCTGGACTCAAACCTAAAAGGAGTTTCTAATGTCACTGGCCTTCACAGACCTTGAATTTACAACTAAGTGAAAATTTACAACCAAGTGAAATATGCATTAAAAGCATATTTCAGCTAACTGTGATGTAGCACCTCTGCAAATGAGGTGGCCTTCAGTGCAGCATATGGCAGAAGCCATACCAGTGGTATTTCCATAAAATTATATGTTATTCAGTATGGCTATGTGCAATGCTTAATTTAAGATATTAGCAAGCTATAGTATATCACCTGAAGATTTTAGATATAGGTTACGTTTCACAGTTAAAATTACTGACTAACACTCAACAGACATAATTTTTCACTTAAAATTTATACTGGCATAATGATAAGCAAAACAAAACAGACTTAAAAAGTCAGGCCTACTTACCTTTCAATAATCAATATACAACTCAATAGAAATCATTACTCCAATTCTTTCTGCTATCATAGTCATGTATTATTTATGAAATATCCACTAGAAACAAAAGAATGTTAGCTAGTTAGTTAGACATCTATTTTATTATAATTTTGCTCAGTTTTTTACAAAATTTTGGGAAGTACTTGATTTTTTTTTTTTAAGGCAGTAAATCTAATAACTTACTTTTTTTAAAAAAAATTATTTTCTCCAGACATACTGACAAAGAAAAACAACATTATTCCAATCCAGCTTTTTGTATATCTTAACATATAAACATTGCAGCCTATTCTTTCTGTACTCTTTATTTAACTTTCCCTTAAACATCAAGCCTTATTGACTTGGACTAGAGCAATGATCATTCCATTTATTGTCCCTGCTTCTGTAGTAGTTTGATTAACTGATAGCAGCATTGAGTCTATACAGATGGTAAAGAATCCAAGTTTTGCATTCTGGATTGTAAGATGAAATGCTGTGCTCCTGCAGAATTTAGACACCTATTTATTAAAAGTATAGCTGTACTCCAAATATCCTTAGCATCTTAGTTATCTGTACCTGGACTAACTCAACAGTGCCTTCTCAAAATTCTTCCTTCTTGAAACATGTTTCCTGCCTCTCCAGGTAGTCTACTCCATTAAAAAGTGACCTTTTTAGCGGTTTAGACCTCTTTTCAAATATGTTGTGGCATTTCAGTGATGTCTGAGACAAGTAAGTCCATAACTAAACTGCTGCTATAATAAACCCTTCCTTAAGAAAATGAAAAAACGTATAACCTGAGTGTACTATGCTGGTTTCTGCAGTTTCATCCTGGTTTTGTAAGTCAACAAATTGTGGAGGAATATGACTTTAAAGGAACTTCTGAACCAACTTACTTACGCTATTATGGATAGCAATGTCATATGATTGGTTTGTAAAAATTTATTTTAAAAATATTTAACATTTTCCTCATGTCCAGAAAATCTTTCTCTGTGGCCAGTTCATACTCACCAGCTTCTATCCCACTTTAGTTCTTCACTGAAGGTGTTCTTCCCACTTCAGGAAAAGTGGATTCTTTCCTTACTGCTATATTTATGGGCAAAAATAGTGTGCCGCATTCTCTCTAAAATTTCCTTAAACCTTGAACTGTCTTTACATCTTGATACTTTACCATCATTAGTTTTTTGCATAATCCATGTACAGTTTTCTACTGTATTCATATGTTTGTTTTATTTACAGTACAGCTTTTCTTTCTGTGTTCTGATAATTGTTTTGACTAACATGAATCTGTCTGCACTCCTGTTACACAACAATGGTATTGCTTTTGTTTTGTTTTGTTTTGTCTTACAAATATATTACAAATATTTCAGCTGGACATTCTTGTCTTTCATCACCTGTCATTAGGTCACATTTCCTTAGTCATTATTGTATTTGCTGTTGTCATTCGTGATTCTGATAAGAGAGTTTACCAAATCTCTAAAATATTTTCAGTAGTATTCCCACTTCTCAAATGTACAGATCACAAGAATAATTTGAGTGCCCTTTTCTCAGTATGGTACAGCTTTTACACAATTGCTGTTAGTGCACTTGTATATTACAGAACGTATTATTATTTATTTTTTTTCCTCACATAAGGAAATGCAGCAGTCTAATGACTGGCAATAATGCACTATAAGAATTTAGTGAATATTTATGCAGTAGTTTAAGGTAGATTTGAGCACCTGAACTTTGGATTTAGGTGCTGGAGAAAGTTATGAGGCACTTACACTTTCATGTTCTTATTAAAAAATACATTTTGCATAGATCAATGAGTCTTCCTTTTTAAAATACTAAAATCTGTCAAATTACAATGGATTGGTTAAAATTTTCACAAATATAATATTACAAATACACAGTTCTGCAAGAAGTTACGATGATTATGATCAGGATAGTTTACTGCACTTCAATATTTGTATCTACAGTTCCAAAAAAGTGACCTCTTGTGCTGATTTTGGCTGGGTTAGAGTTTTCTTCATAATAGCTGGTGTGGGGCTATGTTTTGGATTTGTGCTGAAAACAGTGTTGATCACTCAGGGATGTTTTCATCCCTGCTGAGCAGTGCTGACACAGCGTCAAGGCATTTTCTGCTTCTCACCCCACCCCACCAGTGAGGAGGCTGGGGGGGCACAAGGGGTTGGGAGGGGACACAGCTGGGACAGCTGACCCCAACTGACCCAAGGGATATTCCAGACCATATGAAGTCACACTCAGCGTATAAAGCTGCAGGAAGAAGGAAGGGGGGACATTCAGAGTGATGGCGTTTGTCTTCCCAAGTCACCGTTAGGCGTGATGGAGCCCTGCTTTCCTGGAGATGGCTGAACACCCGCCTGCTGATGGGAAGTGGTGAATGAATTCCTTGTTTTGCTTTGCGTGTGTGTGTGGCTTTTGCTTTACCTATTAAACTGTCTTTATCTCAGCCCACGAGTTTTCTCACTTTTACTCTTCTGATTCTCTCCCCCATCCCACTGGGCTGTGTGGTGCTTAGCTGCTGGCTGGGGTTAAACCATGTCACCTCTGCATCTTTTCCACCTGATTACTCATTAGAGTGTCCATACTTTTGTAAGTTGTTGCTACGTTTTTTATTTTGGAAGCACAATTATGGGGCTTGGTTTAATGAAATGTGTTGTTTTCAAGGCTATTCTCTAGAGTTAATATATTGATTTGTGGGGCATTGGAATATTTACCAACCTGTAAGTGTTTTCACTTCTAAAATAAAAATTGGCAAAGGGGCTTCAGGCTGAATAACATGATCCGATAATGTCATATGGAATCTTACGACAAACTCAATATTTTCTCCCGTGGTTCTGGCTGGAAAATTAAAATGGGATTTTCCTTGATAGACTTTATTTTTTTGCTGAAACACCTTCAAAAATATGTGTAAATTCTAGGGGCTTCTTATCCCAGTATGTATGAAAGCTGTACTCCTGTGCTAATTGTGATCATCAGATCAAATGGATTGAACTTGCTGAATGACAAAATCAGTCACAGAATGGCTGACACTGGAAGGGACCTCTGCTCTCCTGATCCAACCCCCCCGCTCAAGCAGGACCACCTCGAGCTGGTTGCCCAGAACCATGTCCAGATGGCTTTTAACTATCTCCAAAGAAGGAGACTCCAAAACCTCTCTGGGCAACCTGTGCCAGTGCTTGGTCACCCTGACAGTAAAAGAGTTTGTGCCCATTGCTTCTGTTATGGATGCACACATAACCAAATCCAACAGGTGTTAAAACTCAGATTTGTTCTTCAGTAAAAGTTAGTTAGAAGTCCGATAACATTTTATAAAACCACAGGCTCAATGATGTGAAGAGAATTAATACTGCACAGACGACTTAAGAATCCCCAAGATTTGAAGTGATGGCTCCAAAACACACGTATCACTCCCCTAAAAGCTGAGGGGTCTCTCCCTCAAGGAGTTACCTGGGGTGGTGCCCCGACCCAAGGGGGAGTCCCCGACTGCAGACCTGCTGCTCCGAGGAGGACTGCCAAAGTGTCCTCTGGTGGGACCCCGTTTATACCCTTCTCAAATCTGACCTGTGGTCATTTAATTCTATTGGCTAGGAGGATCACCTCAGTGTACCTGGCACGTCTCAATTTGCCCGTTCAAATTTCAACCTGCGGACTCCAGGGTTTCCTTCCCCTTCTCCCTGCCTGGAGAAGTTTTGTTTCCTGCTGGTGGGATGGGGGAGGGGAGCGTACTGCCATACAATCCACCCTGTGACCACAGTCATGATTCGACTGGTTTCCTTGAAGTGGTGGTACAGTCACCTCTTGTCTCCAAAGTTAAAAGGGGGTGCAGTTTGGTGAATGTGATGCTCATTGTGGGCCATCATTCCCTTCTGGTCTAGAATTAAAGGGGAATATCGAACACAGGAATATCCAGTGTATGGACAGGTTTTAAGGGAGTACACTTAATTGTTAGCACAGGCTTCACTACCAAGCGTTTGATAGAACTTATTGCAATATAGATTATAGTAATCATACCTACAAGCATTAATAAAGATTAGAGAAGGCTGGTTGCCCACCCTGTGAAAGAAAATACAAACATATCAAAATTTTTCCCAACCAGTTGGTCCCTGGTGCAGAAGCAATTGCCTCTGACTCTGTTGCCATATTCGCTCATTGATTTAGTTTTGAAGCCACATTGACACTTTTGGAGTGAACACAGCAGTTGCCCATCGACATGTTCAAAACTTTACATATACCCTTCTTTTTCTTTGGCATCTAATCCAATACAGCCCACTTTTGATAGTCATTTTACCAATACGTTATAACTGATCGTTTGAGAGTCCCCAAATTGTTAGATGTAGCGTTAGCTAAAGTTGATAGCTGTAAACTCCGTTCTAGAGTGCTCTGTCCGTGTTTTCTTGGGTATCATACATAGTCATGCCTATGGAATTTTAGGGCAATATGTAGTTAGTACTGTTCCAACTCCACCCCGTGATCTCATGGGCTAGTTGGAGGGTACAGTCACATCTGGCGTCCAACTACAAACAACATGAGTATAACCTCCTCCCCCATATAATCTGAAACTCCAGCTATAATTGTTACATTGTTCCCATGTGAGCTCAAGGGCTCACAATACTGATGTCTGTCATTTTTTCCATGACATTATCATCCAGATCTTCCCCATCCACACCTGCCACCATCATCACTGTCAGCAAAAGGACTGGAATGACCCGTTCCTTCATGGTCCTGTAAGAAAGCACAAACTAGGCCTTGGTCTTAAAACCCGGTCAGAGGGTTAGAAGTCCGGGATTATCCACTGGGCACTGATGTGGTGAGTATTTCCACTCCCATCCAAGGCTTCCCAGCCATGCAGGCCTCTGGGTTTTAATAAGGTCATAGGAACAATACCAATGCAGGGCAGTTTCACCATGACAGGTTGGCCCATGTATGTCTCCTGTGGGAACTAGTGTCTCTGGTCATCTGATATAGAGTCCTTGCCCCTTAATGGTTCCGTAGGACTGAATGCTCGAATATTTGGACTACCATAATTTCCCCACCAGTTGTTAACCGTAAAAACCGCCTGTGGTAATAGTGTGTCCCAGTTATGGTGTGAGACATCAGCATGTTTTTTAATCAAGCCACTGGTTCACTCAACTATACCATTGGCTTGGGGGTAATATGGGGTGTGAAAAACCCATTTGATGCCCTCCCCTCATGCCCAGTCTTGTACCACTGTAGCTGTGAAATGTGATCCATTATCACTTTGAATGCATTCAGGAATGGGTAGAATACCAAACCATTCTCACAAAACCTGGACTGTCTGGTCTCCAGTGGCTGTGCCAACAGCCATTGCCATAGACAATCCTGATACTACTTCCACTCTTGCCAAAATATATTTCTTCCCATGAGATGGTCTCAGAGGACCAATGTAATCAACCTGCCACATGCTCCAAAGAGCCTTGCCTTGTCTGATATGCTGGGCCGGAGCTTGGTTTGGATGATTAGCTTTAAGCCTTATTCGGCATTGCGGGCAAGCTGTAAGAATTGCTTCACAGGTTTTCAGAGATACTGGCCAATCCCAAGATCAGCATTCATAATACAGATCTGTTTTCCCTGAGTGGCCTTCTTTGATATGCAACCATTCTGCTAGCCTATCCCAATCTTCCTTCTCACTGGTGACCATTCTGATTTGGGCCAGGTGCTCCACCTGCTGATTCCATTTCGCAGCTGGAGTTCCATCCCGAGTATGTCCCTTCACCCATCCTACCTTTAAAGGTCGGGATCTCCCTATTGCCAGGAGACGTTGCCAGTCCTCTGTCCTCCACACTTTCGCATGACCTACGTCCCACTTACTAGATTCCCACTGACATATCCACTCTGTAGCACACTTAAAGGTTGCCTAAGAGTCAGTATAGACAATGGTAGCACCATTCTCGACGGCCAGTAATAAAGCCCATAGTTCTCCTACTTGTGCACTACCTTCACCCTCTTCCTCGACTTTCTTCCCAGTACCAATCTCCAATGCCACTGCTTTATATTGACATTTTGATCCCACTCGATGGGCAGATGCATCAGTGAACCACACACCCTGCACATCCGAGCCTGCCACGAATTCGGGTGCCTCCTCAATCAGAGAAGGTCTATATGGTTGACCCAGCAAGGCTCAGTCAGGGTTTACAGGTTGCTGTAGTTTGAAAACCTTAGTCAGACCCTCCTTTAGTGTGAGCAATTGGCTTATCCCTTCTAGGTATGCATACCATTTCCTAACTGAGGCCTTTTGGGCTACTCCCTCCAGAGGAGATGACCCACTGAGGATTGAATTTAAGAGAGGGAAAGGACCCTGTGCTATAACATCTTGTGAGGTATGCAGCTTTTCAGCCTCTTTAACTGCTCTAGTGAGTGAAAGAATCCCTTTCTCCCAATCTGAATATCGTCGCTCAGTCTCTTTAAATGCAGTGGAAGAGAATAATAATGGTCTAGCTGGTCCCTGTGGCCCCTTTTGAAACACGCCGCAGTATGAGGCATGTTCAGTGAATCCCCATTCCACCCTCAATGGATCTCGTGGGTGCAATGGACCTAGTCTCTGGTAGGCCTTAAGCTCATCTTTCAGAGTGTTAAGGGCTTCCGTATGTTGCAAAGTCCAATCCCATTTTCTATTTTTTTCCGAGCAAGTCATAAAGAGGGCGGCCAATCACCAAAACCCCTGATATATGTTTTCTCCAGTAGCCCAAAGTACCTAACAGCTGTTGTAATTCAGTTTTATTGCCTGGAGTCTGTCCGTTTTCAGTAGCTGATAGAGTATCGTCAGATACTGCAACTGCTCCAGCTATCCACCATGCCCCCAGGAATTTGACTTCTTGTCCCAGACCTTGGCATTTAGAAGATGGAATGTCTAGCCCATTCTTGACTAACAGATTCCAGATGGCCTCAGCCACTTGCCCCACCTGTTGCTTGTTGTCCCCACCAGCTAGGATATCATTTGTATATTGATATGTGTGGACGCCTGATGGTACTTCCACAGCATCAAGAAGCTTGGCTAAAGCATTGTGAGCAATAGTGAGGGAGTGCTTATATCTCTGGGGAAGTCGATTAAAAGTGTATTGGGTCCCTTCCCAAGTGAAGGCAAACTGGGGTTTGTCCTCTTCCCTTAGAGGAACCATAAAAAACATATCCTTGACATCTAAAGCAGCCATCCATGGGTGGGCTGCAGCCTGTATTGCTGTTATCACTGAGGTAATACTTGGGATGGCAGAAGTTAATGGTGGGGTATTACTGTTCAATCTTCTATAATCAATGGTTAGTTGCCACCTTCCATCTGATTTACAGACTGGCCAAACAGGAGAATTATAAGGGGAATATGTGTGACTGATGATCTCTCTTTTCTCCAGATCATTAATCACTTCCAGAATGCCCCGTTTGGCTGTGGCTGGAAGTGGGTATTGAGGGACACGAGTTACTTTAGATCGCAGTAGTGCAGGAGCAACCTGCAAGGTTCTCACATGAATAGCCTCTGTCTCCCTGCCCCCAAAGCTTCACACCCTACCACTGGGTAGGTCCCATTGTCTTTCTGCCAGCACATGAAATCCCAGTATATTTCCCTCATAGGGGCTTAAAGCCACTTCCACAGCTGTCATTCTCTTTTCCCCCTGTAACTAAAGTTGAGTTTGAGCTATGGGGCATTTTTCTGTTGCCCCTGTTACTCCTCTAATGTTTATAGCCTTTCTCGATGGCCTAATTCCCAGCTCACTAACTTGTCATTCATTTAAAACACTAATTTGGGCTCCTGTATCGATTAAGAATTCTAAACTTATCCGTTTTGGGCCCACAGGAATGTGTATATAAGGCTCTTTATCAGCAGGCCATTGTCAAGTATTCACCATGCAGATTGGGTGGCCTGAACCCCAAACTGCAGCTCCTAGTTTTTTAGCCCATCTAGTTCCTCTTGCAGTGCTGCGAAAGGGTCCCATTTCTCTTCCCGAGGGGGCAGGGTTGCTGATGCTTCCCTTTGGTCTCTAGCTTTCTCCTTCAACAATTCCACCAACTTCCGGATGTCGTCAGTGGACTGCTTGTGCAGCATGGCTTGGGGTGCCCCCAGTGCCAGCACCAGAGAGTGTTCCTTCCAGGATGGTAATTCCAGTCCGCCCGCCTGCAAGTTTGAGACCGCTCGGGGCGGGGTTTGCAACCGGCTGGCTGGACCTTCCTGCCGCCCTACGTGCCACCACTCGTCTCTGCCCATCCCATCTCGCGCCCATGAACTACTATGTTGTGCAGTACTTCCTCCGTTAACTCCAACAGTGCCTTTACCTGGCTAGCAATAGGTTCTGCTCTCTCCCTGGGGTCCATACCCCCAGCCCAGTAAGCTACTCGGGACATTATTGACCGATCTCCCAGCAGTCCACCATTCAGAAATACTCCCGGTCCCCAGTAATTTCTTGCTTCATCATCACTCAACAGTATCCGATCCCACCCCCATTAAAGAAACTCTCCACAAATACTCAGTTTCGGTTTCGCCCGGCTTGCGTGAAAACTTAGCTTGTAACTTGCTGAGTTCGGGTCCTGATCAAGGGGTTGTGCGAATAGTGGTTCGGGGGTTCCCACTGTGCAGACCCATGTTCCTTTCTGTTTTAATAAGGGGTCGCAGATCCCTTTCCTCCAATTCCACCTTCAGACAATCTATTTCCCTTTGCCTTTTAGCACTAGAATCACTCTTTTGGTTTTGTGCTTGAATCAAGCAGGCACCCAGGAGGGCACACACACTGCCTTTGCCGTCTCAACTGCTTCCGTAGCATAGTTCTACTCTCTCCACGACCGCTGCCGGGTAGGACCACTTCTCCTTCGCCCAGTCCAGACCTGGGGGAGAAGGGCTGCAGCTGTGCTTCTGTAAAAATTCATGTATTAACACCATCCTGCTGACTATGCCAATTTAAAATGTTACAGATGCACGACTAAGCAAATCCAACAGGTGTTAAAACTCAGATTTATTCTTCAGTAAAAGTTAGTTAGAAGTCCAGTAACATTTTATAAAACCACAGGCTTTCGTTTCGTTTCCTGCTGGTGGGATGGGGGGGGGGGGGGGCACGCC
>NW_010972864.1:8194339-8244706 GCF_000737465.1 Haliaeetus leucocephalus | reverse complement strand
GGGGGGGGGGGGGGAGTGTACTGCCACAGCCTCTGGTCCTGTCACTGGACACCACTGAAAAGAGCCTGGCTCCATCTTGTTTGCACCTAGGTATCTTCAGGTATGTATATACATTGATGGGGTCCCCTCTGAGCCTTCTCTGCACAATCATAGCACTCAGCCTCTCCTCATAGGAGGGGTGCTCCAGGAACAAATACTGTTGACTAGTTCTTCCTAAAAGGGGCCTTTCTAGGGAGGCACTGTCTGGATGGAAATACACTGTAGATCTAATCATAAAATCCTCTCACCCATCCCCAGAAGCTTTAACAGTGTCTTGGTTATGAGAGCAGATGCAGTGAAAAAGAGGGATTTTGCAGGATGAAGCAGTAAAACCAGTCCACGAAACAGAGCCCTACGGCTCTATTTTGAGGAGTGCCTTCCATTGCAGGAATTGGCTATGTGAGTTGGATTGCCCTCTTTCCACTTTTTCTTTTCTTTTTATTCTTGCCTACCTATTTTCCTTAACTTCAGTATCAATATTACATAATAGTTAAGAGTTTAAATTGATAATTTGATACTATGTTAATTATTTTTTCATAAAGACACAATTACATGATCCAGTTACAATTTTACATTTCTAATTTTTAATTTTTGCTTTATGTAAATACTGAAAATTATAGGTTGACTTTAAAAATATTAAAAAATTAGGTATTTAAACACCTCAGAGAATTTTTAATTATGCAAATGGTTCATTGTAATGCACAAGCTGAGAAAGTGCAAGAGCATGAATTTTTATTGCTGTAAGTTATTAATATGAATGGGATACATTTACTGAAGATCTGGACTTTTTTTTTTTGCTTCGAAGACCTGATTCCATAGGAGGCCCAACAGCTTAGTGCACAGCATTGCTGCCTTGCTTCAGGTATTTATAAGTTATTAAGACTTTTCTTAGGGGTAATCTCCATATATTCTCCAGTACATTCATTATGAAAAAAGTGGAGCATATTAAATGGTTGGCTCCCTTCTTTGTTCATTCCTGAACTGTCCAATGTGTCCCAGTGTATACAATTCAATCAGGAGAAGAACAACCCATACAAAATACCTGTAAATGTAAAACTCAGTCACAAACTGCTAATGAGGAAATGGCATCCAGCGTGCTGGAGCTGTCAATGGTCAAGCTGCACAAGACAAAATGTCTAATTTGCATTCTTCAGGCATTCAAACTTCTCCGGACTTTAGCAGGAGCTTTGTGTGTGTAAAGTGTGCAAAATGAGCAGCAGGAAGCCCAAATTAAACTACAGTGCAATCTCTTTACTACTGCTCTTTCAACATTACTGAGAAATATCACCTTATTGCCTTAGAATGGAGAATGGACCATAACAGCAGATGGAAATAATGTAAATGGATGAATATATGCGAGGAGCTGAGATTAGAAGTCATCCTGATTATCATTTTTAAAAAAGAACAATTGACTCCTGTGACTTTATAAAATGTCATATAAGCAGCTGTGCTGAGAGCTGTGTAGGAAAAAGGTAACACATGAGATACAGTTTGGTTCATATAAACTTCTTCCCCAGCAGCACTGAAATCAGCTAAAAATGCTTATGTATTTTTAATGAAGAAGAGGAAGGCTTATAGCCTCCCTAGAAAGACAGGTTCATATAAATGCATACATTTATATAAATTCCTAATAAAATCCTGGTGACCAAAGAAGATTCACAGAAATCTTATTGTATTCCTGTGCATCTGATTCCATGACCTCGTTTGTAAATGTCTGTTAGTATAACAAGCAGTTGCCTATTTTGACTAGATTTCACTTCAGGCTTTCTAGGCATAGTATTTAATTAACAACTCAGAAAATAAATATTTTTAAAAAATGTTTTTAATTTAAGTCACAAGCTGGGGTCAGCAAAGCCTATTGTACAGCAGCCTTGCAATGATAAATTATTAAAAGAAATTTAGTCAGAGGTACTAATGAGGTCATTAATGGGAAAGGATCAATATTGTAGCATCTTCTGACTACTAGGCCACATCTAGTCAAATGAACAGATTTTCCTAGACAAAAAACTAAACGCTCTAACTCTAGCACAATTCCTTTCCTATTTAAAAAAAGTCAAATTAATTTTATGTATGTATTTTACTTCTTGTGACTAAACCAAATATATGAATTCATTTCATTTCTTTCACAATAAACTCCCTTGCCAAATGGGAAAAAAATTTAAAAAATCTTCATTTCTAATTTGCATAAAGATAGATTTATTTTTTTTTATTTTTTTTAATAACCAAATAAGAAAATATCCTTATTTTTTTATTCTTTCTGGGAGAAATTCAGAGAGTTCCACTGCAGAAGCTAGTTGTTGTAGACATAGACCACACCAGCTATAACCTTGTTATTGCCTGCAATACCCATCATAGGAGTCCTCACCCTGAACATTAATACCAAGAGGGTAGTTAAACACTGGAACAGGCTTCCTAGAGAGGCCCCAAGCCTGTCAGTGTTTAAGAGGCATTTGGACAATGCCCTTAATAACATGCTTTAACTTTTGGTCGGCCCTGAAGTGGTCAGGCAGTCGGACTACATGATCATTGTAAGTCCTCCTCTCCTCTCCTCTCCTCTCCTCTCCTCTCCTCTCCTCTCCCCTCCTCTCCCCTCCTCTCCCCTCCCCTCTCCTCATCTAACAGCACTGACCAGACTTCCTTTTGGGCTTACACCTTATATGCCCATATGTAAATGTGCAAATGAATAAAAAATACTGTAAAACTTAAGCTTATGGGTAGACAGATAATGTGAAATATTTGATACAAATGAGTTGAAATTATCTGTAACTGTATTATACATAAATATGTACATATAATAAATATATATTTTATATCATGTATTTGTAATGATCAACCTGCCTCATTTAAATAATTGTTTCTATTTATCTTGGAACTGATTTGCTTCTAATATTGGACAGAAAGGTCCTATTTATCTTTGAGCGTTGCATATGTAACAGTACTAGTTACCACTTTCAGCTTTGAAGGTGAAATTAATCAGTTATCAAGATAAACTAAAACAGTCTCTAGGCTTGTGGGAACCAGAATATTACAGGCAGGGGATACTTTCCTTTGAAACTATTTAATTCTCATGCAAAACATTAACTTTAGTTAAAAAAAGTAGAGGAACACTGGTGTAGTTCTCCTCCCCACTAGAGTATAGGACACATGAAGGCTGGGTTTTGCAGCAATACATGTGGGACATGCAAACCCTCCTCTGGAGGGGGGAACACAGAAGAGCTGAAAAATGTAGGAGCCATTGACAAACAAACACTTGACCATCACAAACTTTTATGAAACTGCTCTAAAAGAAACCGGTATTCAACTTCTAGTGTCAAGTAAACTCTGATTTTGTTTTTGTGTGTTTCCCATTAATTTCTGAAATGATGCAAAAGAAAAATGTTATGTAATCTTCCAAGTGTAAAGGCAATCATTAAATATATTCAACCATCTGGAGTATTTTATTTTTGCCCTCTCATGGATGCATTTCTTATATTCTACAGGCAATATCAGTGTAGGAGACACTGAGACTCATAGAGGTGTAGTTCACCTTTTATTACTGCATTCATAGTCTGGTTTGTTTTTCATCAGCATTACTTTCTATCCAGACTTTATTTTTGTGTTCATTTGCTGCCCAATTTGAATGTTATGTGAGGTGCACAACTCATTCAGTTTTAGTTTGAATTATCAATACAACTCTCTTAAACCCTTGTTACCACTTACCAACAAAAATAACTCTCATCATATCCACAGTTAAATAAGAATGAGTTCAAAAGTATTTCCCAACATCCCAATTCATTCACCCCTGATATTGGAAGGATCTTTTTTGTGTACAATTATTTACTGTCTTATTTCATGCTTTTATAGCATGCAACAAACAAGTGTTCCCTAAAGTGCCAGGAAAAGTGGTAGATGCAGAGTGTGTTTTCAAAATCATGGCATGTAAGTAGTGATATTACCAGATCCTTAAAAGTATTTGCTTGTCTAAACAAATCTCCCTGTTCCTTCATGTGTGCCAGCAGAATATTTTAATACTTTTTTGTCAGCTCCATGACAAAGATTAGCATCTGACATGCCACGTCAGGCTCTTCTACCTTTCCTACTGCATTTGAGCTAGTGAGACATTTCTAATTCTTAGTAGAATCTATATATTTTACAAAAAAAACCCACACAGACAAATTTGCAGTGAAATTCATGGAATCACCCTCTAAGTTGCAGGTGACTATGATTAGATGTACTTCCTTGGAAAGATGATAAATTGCTTCTTGTCAGTTATTGAGCTAGAATATACAGATAGGAAACTTGTACTCCTCCACTGAGCACGTACAATTGAACGGAAAGCCTTCTTTCAAACCTTTTCCTGTGAGCATAGCATTTTGTACTTTCAAACCTACTTCAACAGTTAGAAGATATTTCATAAGCTAAATGAAACCTGAATAATCTAGCAAAGGTAATTTTTTTTCCCTTTTTTTATAAGACACAGACATAATCTCTTAATGAAAGGATGCAGATAAATTCTAGTAAGAGAATACCAGGGAATTATAAAGTCACTCACCATGTGCATGAAAGAAAATTATTTTCTCTAAGAAATGAAGATTTAAAAGGTAATTAGTTAAAAATACTGATATATTTTACATTTTAGGTTTTTTTCATATTAATAACAATTAAATTCATTGCAAATAGAGCTAAAAAGTAAGGGGCTTTGGGTATATCATCTATCATAAGGCTCAAAATTCAAGGATTTACAGAGAGATGGAAGTTTAATTTTAGGCATTTTTTTCTTTAAAATTTTATTTCTTTTCATGGCAAATTCAAAGGACTATTTTGGTTTCCTCCAATTTCAGGGTGGAGAATGAGTGTTTTCCCTATTTTACCTATACAGACATGTTGTTTCTCTATAGAATTGACTTTGGCTCTGAAGAAATTGAAAGAACCCCAAAGGCTAGTTCAGTAATACCACTGTAACCCAAAGCTGCATGTTTCCTGAATGAGTACTTTGGATTAGATCCCTCTAACAGTACAACTGGTTCGGTATAATACTTGCTGAGTATAATACTTCATAAAGCTTAGTATATTTAATTTCAAAACTATAGGTAGCTGCATAATAATTTTAAGAATATTAAGTTGATCTTTACAGAGTAAAACAGATTTTCTCCTGAAATAATTATTAAATTAATTAAACCAAAATGTAACTAAGAAGCTATTATTTAAGATTAGTATACTAATAATATATTCAGTGTATCCAGTACAATTCCTGTTCAGTCTTACATTTTCTTCTATATCAAAAGTTAACTATATTCTTCCTTCCTCCTTCTTCCCTTTTTTTTTTTGTGGAGGGGAAAGAGGTAAGTTGCTATTTGAAAAAAGAACATGAACATTGAATATAAAAGCTCTCAGTTTTCTGAAATGCAAAAGACAAGCATAAAAAAATATTCCATCTATCTGTGTTATTTCTGCCTTTTCTGATAATCTAGACCTGATCCAGTGGTAAATTATTTTCTTTTGGTCTTTGATTTTGAGTCCTATTTATATTAGTTATTAAAAATGAAAATTCTTTGCACAGTGGTTATTTACTATGAGCTGTATCCATCCAAGATTAATGAATTTTCTACTTTTGAGTAAATGTAAATAAGAATAGCAGTTTGGTCTTCATTTTTGTGTATTTTTTTAATGTTAGTGTAATCAACATATTTTACATATGCTTACACTATGTGGATAGCAAGAAAGCTGGCATGCTGTATCACTTCATTTGCCTTTTGGCAAAGTCAAACTTAGTTTTGAATTTGAAAGTAACATCAAATTCAAAAGGAACATCTATTATTAACTGAAATAATGTTTTCCCATAATTTACAAGCTACCCCAGATGTACAAAGTGAAAAATAAGGACCTTGTGTCTTCATGGAAATAAGTACATATAATTTTGGTATGTGTGCATATGCATATTTACATATGTATGCCTCTGTGTCTGTATATCTCTATAGATATGGAGGTTAACCTGTATCTACACATATAACCTGTATCTCTCCATAAAGCCATATGCATACATTTTCCCTAGAGCAGATATATTGTTCTCAGTTCAGCTGACCTAATTTTCTTCTTTCAGTAGAAACAAGCTTCTTTACAATTAGCACTAAGGAAAAGGTTATTCAGAGTATGAACTGGTAAAGTATGCATCTAACTTGTTCTTTAAGTTAATGAAAAAATTGGTAGGGTAAATTATTTCTGGACTGAACTCCATCTGGGTTGATTTTCAGCATTACTTTCAATAATTCTTTTATGAGCCCAGAACATGTGTCCTACTTTCTACTGCTTACATAGGGTAATAGTATTTCCAGCAAAAATGGGACAGTGCTTGTGCACAGGACCAATTTTACTCTGACATAAATTGGCACAAATCCATTAGCCTTTAATATTTGTGATTCCCATCTTGGGGTAGTCAAGTGCTGTCAAATAGCAGATGAGGGAAATTAATTATTAAAGTGAGTAATAAATAAAACCTGTAATTTTTTATTAGTAATCAAATTAACAGGAAGGATTAATCCTACCATATGACCATTTGAATACCTGAAGGGAAAGAAGAATTTTCAATTAATATCACATTCCCTTGACATAACTGTATGGGAGAAGAAAGGAAGAAGGGTTCTTCTAATTAATCAAATGCAGCAAAACAGAATTATAAAGAAGCAGATTACTTCTGTGGTAGTTTCTGCCCTGCTCTCCACAACGGAGAGTCTCCTTTCACACACACTTCTGCTCATGTTCCATTCTGAAGAGTTCTAGTCAATAAAAAAATATTTGTTTCTTGCAAGTGGCAAAAAAATCTGTTATTGGTTATGACTGAGCAGCTTAATATTCTTCTAAAACAGAAAAAAAAAATTGTTTGCAGCCATGGAATACACCTTTGACTTTCTTCAACGTGCATCTTTGGCTCTGATGTAGAAGAAACTCAGCTGCAGAGAAAAGTCAAAGGTGCAAAAACGAGATACTTGAACCCAGACATATACAGACATATATTTCAATCCCAGTTGTGAACACTGTATCTATAGTGTTAAGAATCCTGTCCTGACACATTTATTGGTTTTGATCTGTCTGCAACCACATTCAATTTAATCATTTAAGTATTGGCATGTGTGACAACATTGGTTAACTAATATACAAGGATTAACATTTTACTTTCAGGTTGTGAGTCACAATGCAGAAGCATAAAGGTAATAGCACCATATGAAACATCTGCTTCTTCCAGTCAAATGAAACACAGTTTTTGAAAGAAAACACTAGCGCTGTAAGTCATGATATTATCACTAGAGCAGAACAGACTCCCCTCCTTTGCTGTTAGGTTGACATTGGATGAAATGGAAGCATGAACTAATTTTTCTAAACAGGCAAAACAGAACACCTTTGTTTCATGTTTGATAGGAAGAATATAAAATATAATTAAACATACAAAAATAGTGAAAGTTATAATGATATTTATCAATGATCTTTCACCCTTATTTAAATATATATATCCTAAATTTATACATGTCTGCATACAAAGTTTTGAAAATGTAACTTTGAAGGTGAAAAAGTGATGTTTCCATAAAGATACGTCAAGGACCCTCTATCCATTTGTCCAATCTGCTATGATATTATTGCTCATTAGTAAAAATATTCTTATAAAAACAGAGAGTGGGGGAAAGCATCATTAAAAAAAAGTAAATCCTTTCTCTTTCCTTGCTAAATTTCAAAGTTGTTTGGGTTTGTTTGTTTTGTTTGGTGTTTTGTTTTGGGGTTTTTTTTGTTCTCTGAGATTAAATACAGTTTTTCACCATTTAAATACCTTTTTACCTTGTAAAATGAAACACTTTCCTCACAGCATGGAACAAAGGAAAAGATCAAACGCTAAATTCTTCCTGCTGAGAGACATTCTTGAAGGCTGAATTTCAACCTTTTGATCAGCTTCATGCAGGCATATGAGAGAAGGATTGAAAAGAGAAGTGTTTGAGTGGCAGTCTCTGAAACAAACACTTGAAAAAATGTGGGCTGGAGAACTTAATCCTTTTCATTTTTGTGCTCTAGGTATGCTTGCCTTTTTGTTGACTTCTAGTGTAAACACAAAAAATAACTGACTTACAAGGGCTCTAGAACCTTGACTAGCCATAGGTAAAGTTTAATTTTACTGTATTTAAGGAGCAGAAAGTGTAAGGAGCAAGGCCTCTCAGGAAAATATGTTTTTATTAGAGCAGTTGATAGTGGAAGTAGAATTTAGCAAGAAGCATTATCTAAATTACTTTCAGCAGTTATTTGTACTGCAGTGTTTACTACAGTGCTTAGTGACTGCAATTGGTTCAGACTTAATTATGTTGATAAAATAATTATAGTGATGACCCCAATCAAAAGTATCTTGTGCATAGTACTCACTCTCATTTTCATCATAGGCTGAAAATCAACTCCATCACAGTTTAGCACTTCTTTATAAAAGCCTGTGAGAAGGGTTAAGAAGATCACCCTGAGAAAACGCCTGAAGATTACTAGTGAGACAAGATTTTAAGGTAATATCTTTTAATAATGAATAACTGATCTCAAACAAATTCTGTCTTTAAATGCATGTTTGTGACATAAATGATGCACAGAATGCCTTCATAAGCATAAAAACTGGTAAACAGACATAAATTTAAAAATCTGATGAGACATGTTCAAAGACATTTGTCTTCCATTTTCTATTTTCATTCACATTTCCTATTTTCATTCACATTTCCTAGCTATAGGCCTAAAAAGAATCAGAAGAGCAGTAACTTAATTTTACCTGAAGAAATTTGACAAGAAACATGAATTGGGTGCATTAGGGTTTTTTTATTTTCTGGGGTTTTTTTGTCCTTCCTCAGTCTGAACAAGATCTAAAAAAATAGACTTTGTAACACATTTCAGTCCTGGGGAGAAGTAAATAGAGTCCCTGATCATAATGGTAACTTTTTGTTTTATTTAATGAAAACAATGACAAAAAGGAAGATGCTGGATATTTTTGATGTCTTTCTAACAGCCTTGCTTTTCACTGCTAGTTATAGAAAATGCCATGATCTATTTGAAATGATCAGCAGCTGAATACCAGAGACTGACTTTCTGAATTACTCATAGATCTTCTGTGTTTTCATCGGGGATATAATAAATAAAAACATATAGTGTGTCTGCATATAACTGGAAGTCATGCAGACCACTACAAAGAAAGAGGCCATCTGATTTCTTATCTCTTTTAGAGAAATATCACTACTGCAATGTGCTTTTGATGGATCTCAGATTCTGGCATCAGTGTTGCACAGTCTCTTTAAAACTGCATTGCCATCAAGTAGTCCATAATCGACTGCCGTTGAAGACAGTGGGAGCTGTAGGGCTCACGAGAGGATGGTGGAAGAACAGATGGACCAAGACTGGAGGCAGCCAACAGCCAGTCACATAACGAACAGCTCCCTTCCCAGGCCATGTCCCGGGTTTTCAGCTGTTGGGCTGTAATATTAATTTCTTCTATCCTCATGAGCTACACAACTGTTTTGCCCAATATTTACTATATGTCTCCTGGGCAAGCTGCCTCAGTACCTGCAGAAATAAAGCGTTCGTGAGGAAAAGCTTCTGTTAATGCTGTGTTCCCAGCCTAAAGCTAGACTCATGATACAAACTCTTAAATAACGCTTTTCTTATAATTACGCTCATTCCTTCTATACCAGAGAATATGGGACATGGACAACAGTAACTGATTCAGTGTCCCTAGTCCCCGACAATTTGTTACATTGACTGCAGCTAACTCTAGAAACCACATTGCACAAGCATTGGTGAGCCACTGGCAATGGTGGTGGTTGATACTTAGATGTGCAGAGTTTTCCACAAGGTCCGATGTCATGGAAAATCAAGGTGGTGCCTTATGTAAATTACATTAGGGCAACTCCTACTCAAAAGAGAATTAGAGCAAGAGCTATATGCTGAGCCGACAAGAGAATAGGAGAAAAGCAGCCATGGGGGCAATACTTTCTTGTGCAATATCAAAGAAAATGTTATTTGGTCCCAGTGTCACGTAAAGATCTTGGTCAGTTCCTCTACATTGGTTAATCAACTACCTTACTGCACTGGATCACAACCTCTAACATGAAATTGCATTCTGCATGTTTCAAAGACATAGTCACTGACCTCCTATAGATTATTTCCTTTCATACTAGGACTCTTAACCATGGTTAAGAGCAAAAAAACCCTACTTGCCAGGATGGCTGATTCTATTTAACCAGTTCTTCCTGAAGAAATGCTCTCTGTCAATTTTCTATTTATATTTATAATTATTTCACTGAATTGAGGAGAGTAAGAAGTACAGGGAAAGGGAGGAGAAAGATTGTGAGCCTTATGGAAGGAGAGGGTAAATAGAAGTCTTAAAAGCAAGTAACAGTCAAAGACAAAGCTTCATGATAGGCAATCACATATCAGAATGACTTAGAATATAGGTCTAAGTTCAGAGTAAATTAAAAATACAAATTTAAGCTCTGTCATTATCTACTTTGACTGAAGTCAAACTGTTTAAAAAGTTTAGTTTATGTTTTACCATTTACAGAGGTATCTCTGTCGATTTATTCTCAGGTTCCATTGGTGTAACTGTACAGAAATTGCTGCTGACATAGTTACATCTTCATTAGTGTTATACTCAGTTTAGTAACCAAACAGCAATTTTTCTGTAAGTGGAAAAGGAAATATTATTCAAATATTTGTGGCAATATTTCCCACATAAAATGATAATATTGAAACAAACAAACAAACAAACAAACAAAACCAGAAAAGCTTTCTAAACCTTTGCAACTTGTTTGCATATGTTCATAGGTAAAAATGTTTAAGTGTTTAAAAATAACAGGGAAAGTATGTTATTTTGCATGCTGTTGGAGCTGTATTATTTCAGTAGTTATAGATTTACTTTATTGACAATCATTTTGCAGCCAGTCAACTGAAACTGCAATTTGTACAGACTGCCATTCTGTGTTAACATGAAATATATTAGAAAGACATGTGAGGTTAGTACTAATGTAAACAAAAGATGCATAGTAGTCAAAACAGTATAACAAGGTAGAATGAGAGCCTTCTGTATTAATCTGCCCCAGCTTCACACAGAAAATTATCTCCTGCTGTATTTACTCAGTGAATGTGGTTGGTAGATGATGCATGCTGATGTTCCTGGCTTTATAAGAAAATAGGAAAAAAAGCTGCAAAGTAACGCTTTTTTAAATCTTGGACTTAAACAACAATGGTAATTATAGGCTACCTTGTTAAAGTTCACTTTCATAAATGATGCAGCAGTAGTGATAGGCTGTTTCACTTTTGGATCAAACTATCCCGTTAAACTTGAAGAGTGCTGTTCCTCAACTATTCCAGCAAAATGAGCGATTGGTGTTAATTTCATAGTAATACTCAAAGTATTAGAGTTTTGTCTTATGTGAGCAAACTGCTTGGGCAGTATGCACTTGCAAAATGTAAATGTAAAATTAATCTTCAGCTGTTGTTAAAGGAAAGTTTCACATTAAACCAGTAGTTTCTTTTGCACGCTTGCCTGTTTAGGATAAATCAGGTATAGCCTGGCTTATAGAATGTTCTTTTCCTCCAAAAGTTTGTAGCAGATTAATTCTACTCAGACTTAAATCAAGCCCTGTATAAGTGCCTATCAGAATAATGAGAAGAGGTCTCATGAAAATCAGACTTATAGAGCATAAAAGCTATTGTTTTTCTACTTCAATTGCAAAGACAGATCTAAATATTTTTAATCCCTACATATTTAAGTTACCAAAACTGTTTAGACAACTCTGTAAGAATATCACTGGAGTAGTAAATATGTACAACCTGAGTGAAAGATTCCTTTTTTTAATCATACTGTTCATGTTCAGTTGTCCATGGGCTGCATGCATAATACTTGCAAAACCATTTTATAGAACCCTACCTGCAGACCAGGTTGATATATCCCCACAGTGTAAACTCTACTGTACCCTGTGACCTTACAGACTCAGGCTGTACTTGACTACAGCTGGCCATTGGTGACATATTTGTTTTGCGGTTCATGTCCCTAGCCTCATTTTATGTTTTTATAGGTTAATTTACATATTGTTTTATCCATGATTTGCTTATTCCTTGTTATCTTCACTTTCCTCATTACTCCAGGTAACTTAGAATCAATTACTAGAGTAGTGTCACCAACACAGTTATCTCAATAAAGTGTTAAGTTTCTTCTTCAGCATTTTCCTTCAGCCTTCATTTTCAGTTACACATTCATTAAATTAATGAAAACACAACATGCCCTCTATATAGATGCCAAAATGAACCGTCAAGAAATCATTCAACTATTACTTGCAAAAGCATCTGTTCGTGAGCAACTAATGCTTGAATTCCTTGCTTGAATCAGTTTGCAAGTAGGTGTCCAATGAGGAATGCTGGCTTTTGCATAAAAGCCACTCCAAGAAAACGAAGTTTAAGCCAAGGCAGCTGCATTAAACAGAAGCCACCAGATGGCAGCACGATTGGCAGTTCTACCTCAGGAAAGAAGGGGATATACTTCAGAGAAAAGTAATCTGGATAGTGTGCAATGCTCTTCATCTTTATGCACCAGTAAAACATATTAGTTACTTGTAGCTCTTTTCCTGGGATTGTTGCTGCATGATAGAGCTCCTGCTCACAGCAGAAGGAAGTCTTAATGCTCCTGCTTTTTATTCTAAAACATGCAATGTGAGCTTGCTCTTTCTAAATCCCTTGAGATTTTTTTTACTGTATTTCTCTTTCTTCTCTGAGGATGAAAGATCAGAATCCTCTCCATAATATCTTATGCTGAACTTGGGGGTTGTTTTTTCATCATTTAAAAATAATAATAAAAAAAGCCAGAATCAATCCTGTGTCATTTTCCTCCAGAATTTAATCTCATAAGAGCCCACAGAGAATCCTCTTTTTTCCTTTTTTTTTTTTTTAATGTGTGCTGAATTTTTGTCATAAATAAGGCAGGTTTTGTGTCAGAGCTCAAAGAACCACCACAGCCTCAACTTAGTTGTCAATAGTTAAAAAGATGTAAGAAATTATGAAGTGCTAAAGGAAGATCTTCACACCTCTTACCAGCCCTAGTTCTGTGTGTGTCTCTGTACGTTTCCCCAGTGCTTGCCAGCACTTCTAATAAACTTGCCCTCCTGGCCTTGCCAAATTTCTTTATAGAAATCAAGGATCACTGTCCATCTGTTTAGCTTTATACACTAGCTCTGTGAACAGCCTTAAGAAATTATCTGGATTGTGTTTCTTCACAGGCTGTGGGCAAACAATAACAATCTATTGACTACTCCTGCTTTAATGACTTACTGCTCATAACCGTAGCCGTGTTAAGTGGCTACGTGGCTTTGACTAACCTGTTGCCTTTGCAAAATACAGATGTTAGTTCGAACTACAGAATGTATTTGCTATAGTCCAGAGAAGTAAATTTACTCCTGTGGAAGTAAAGGTAATCTTGAGAGATACTCTGATGTTTTAGTATGCTCATTTCGATTATTTGATTTGCACTGATGAAAACCACTTTTTTTTTCTTGTTAGACATATTTAAATACCTTCATTTTCTCTCTTATTTGTTTACCTAGGCTTCGGTAGAAGCCTGATTTTTAAAACAAGACTGTCATTGCCACTGAACAGAGAAGTTAGACAGCTAGATTTTTTTCCTCTTTTCTCTTTGACAGTATGATCCTTTGGTATTGTGATTTCTTGTGACAGCTTCTCTTCTTCCACATAAAACAATATATCCTAAAAAATGTAACTGCATTTGTAATAATCTCCAGTGAAATCTTAAGATAAACTGCTCAAATAATTCATACACTGGACAAACTCTGAAAAGTATCCATATCTCTGAAGAGCCTGTGTGCCATTTCAGAATTGACACACTCAGGGATTTGCATACCAGTTCTCAGCACTTAGCTCCCTTTGGCTCTTCAATTATTTATTTTTGCTTGCATGACACAGCCTGTGGTGATTGATTTGAGCACAACGAATTGTCCGAAGACCCAGCGAACGATATAAGCCTCTGTCAGATCAGCAAGAGAGAGACACATCTACCAAAATGTGCTCTCTCACACAAAAGTGGACAATACCTGGCCAATGACACATTCTGACTCAGTTCAGCTGGAAGTACATATATTAAACAGCAAAAGCTTATTACATTCACTACCACTGTGCAACAGGTTTAGTAGAAAGACCTTATCTTTCTGCCTCTGGCCTCTACAGTGAGCCTCGGGCCCTGTACAGAACAATTGCTGTTGTACCACTTGCCCTGGCATTTGAAAAATCATGAGTATCGAAAAGTGTTACTTGGGCTACAATTAGGAAAAAAACGTTGAGCTTGGTTTGTTGGAAACAAGGGTAGAGTTTCTGGACAAAAGAAAAAGAAGGGGAAAGGACCGAAGCTGCGTGCTGTCTCTCAGCTCAGGACAGGGAAGTCTAAATGGTGAGCAAAGGTAATCTTGACCCTGACCCAGCACAGCACTGGGGCAGACCAGGGAAGATCTCTTCGTCCATTAACTAAAAAGACCCAGCTGAATTTTGGGACATCTGTTTCAGTTATCTTGTGCTAGAAGTCGGTGGAATACTGTCTCCTAAGTGAGAGCATTTAATTCAAAACTCAGATAGTCTCCCTCTGCAAAACATGACGTGTTCTTTTTATATATGTGAAAAGACATTTACTGACAGCTTCCCCACCACCACCTCATTCAACAGTGCTACTCACTTTATTAAAGCCTGCAGCAGAGAAGCTGTCCACTTATTTTTGGTGTCTTTTTTTGCATTTAATGAGGATGGCTGCTAGGTGTCATGCTTTCTTAGTTGATATGATGACACTTACTGATAGGTTTCAGCTGAAGTGTATATCCTACTGAGTAGAAAGACCCAGTTACAACACACTATTCACCTGTCATGGTTCAATGTTGCCATTTAAATAAAACTGACCTATATGTTAATGGAGCTGTAACCTCTGCTTTAGAGTAAACTGGGGCTCAGTCAAAAACAGAGATGAAAAAAGAGAATGTACTATGCAGCACAAACGGTGAAATATTACTGTGGAAGGTAATACTTTAGCAAAATGTTTAGAGTTTGGCAGCACATCAAAGTACTTGCTGGAATCATGCTTTCATATTGAGCTGGAGTTTTTCAGGAAAGTGTAAATACATAGGTGTAGGTGCCTTAGGTCAGATTAAAGCCCCATCTTTCCCAGAATCCTGTCTCTGAATGGGGTCAGCATTGCTTAGGGAAAACCTCCTTTTAACAGCTGAGCAATGAAAAATCCTGGCAATTTGCAACTTAGGGACTGCCTCAACCAGAGGATCTGTGTTTAATAGCACTTTCTAGGGGTATTTTTTCCATGTATTTATCTAATCTTTTATGAAGTTATTTATCCTTTTGGATTATAAACATCTTGTCAAGGACTTCAGCTGTTGACTGCTTGCTGCTTGAAAAACTGTCTTTTATGTGTTTCCAACATGCTGTCTGATCATTTTATTTGGTGTGTTCTTGTATGGTTAGAAAAAAAAATATCATTCTCTATTTGCTTTCATCCCACCACTTAAAACCTCCATAATGCCTTCTCCTGGTCATTTCTCTTTTGAGATGAAGTGTCATAGTCTATTCAATGTCTCCTACTACAAGTGCCATCTCACTCCCTCAATCAACCTTTATAACCCTCTATATAGCTTTTCACCTTTTCAGGTAGAGGGACAGCACACAAGTATTCAAGACTGAATATAATCTAAGAGTATACAACAGTGTAATGGCATTTTCCTTTTTATTTGCATATGAAGTAATTCCTACCATTCACATTCTTTTGACTGAAGCTGATTACTGAGCCAACTTTTTTCATCAAACTAGTCACAAGACTTGCGAGATGTTCTCAAAGGAACACTAGCTTATTTACAGCTCATCATTTTCAGTGTATGTATCTAATAAATATAAGTTTTTTCTAATCTATGTAGATTCCTTTAAAAATTTGCCTTTTACTGCTCTCTCACTCAGGCAGTGTGTTGGATATTCCAGAAATATTTAGAAATGTCTCAGTTCTCCAGATTTTGCAAGCTTTATTCATCACTATTAGTGAGTCTTCCAGTATTGTAAAAGATAGGCTGTTAATGAAACGTAAGTTTTAAGTACAGCATGAAGAAAATGGTTCTTAAAATTAAAAAGTAAAGCATGCTGCAACTGTATTAGCAAATTCAGTAGCCCTCAGTAGGGCAGAAATATAGAGTTCTCCTTAAAAGGATTGTTTGCCACACAGGGAATTAATCCTATTTAATTTTAACCATCCTTTTATGTAGCTATGCTTGCATTCAGATCTGTAACAAAATACTTCTGCAGACAAAATTTTTGCTAGGTTTTGAGTACAATGTTATGAGCATCAGAGATAATGAATCATAAACATTAAAATTCTAAGCAAATTTCAGTTAATTTATCAGAAGCCATTACCCCCCAGTGTTTCAAATTTTCTACCTTCTTAATTTTAATGTAGCCTCCATTTTTGTGGCTTTTCCTTATGTCTCTGACAGGAAACAGAAGCCAAAATTTTTGGTCTCTTGGAAAGTTTTGCTTCATGATGAAGTAAAGTCCTCAATTTTTCTTCTTCTGTGTTTTCAAGGATTAACTAAATGATTCATTTTATAAGAGGGTATTTTGAACTGCAAAACCACACTAACGTTTTAGTTCCAAATCTTTAAGTAAACCGAATGTGTGCTTGGATATATCTAAGAATATAACCAAGGTAAGGTTTGTATTAAGAAATAGTTTCTTTAGTTAAGCAATTGATACAATTGGAAAAATGGACAAATTCTCATGATGAGCCACATACTGGTTCTGACAGGCAGAGAAATAAAGACAATCCAAGACCAGGTTGCAAACAATAACCTGTGAATTGTGTTAATCCATTACATTTCTACTCTGAGGTAGAAAATTAGTGATAGCATGATGTAATGGGATACAAACAAGCAAAAAGATGACAGGTTCAGCAGGGGTGTATACAAGCACTTTGCATTTGTGAGAGAATGAACTTTTAGCAGCGGGTGAGAAACGGGAAAACTGTTGTGGTCTTTTGATATCTCCAGTCTCAGCATCATCTACATTATGTGCACAGTTTTTAACATTTAATAGAATTTTATTCTTCTTCTCCTCTGTTGAAGCTGCTCTGCAGATGTCCCTTAAAGATTCAAATTTTGAAGGCTGAGACAGATAGCATATCTGTTATACGAAAAACATTCTTTGATTGCTCTTTGTGTGCTCCTGTCTTTTATAAGTTGATTGCATGAGCTCATCTATGGCAGCAGTTGGGGGGATTTCTGTATGACAGGATACCCCTACTAATTTTCATGGATCCTACATAAGCATATTATTTTCTTTCGGAAAGGTGAATTAACACACAGAGACTCTACCAGTGAAATTGCTGTGTACCACAAAAATTCTTACAGACAATCTGTAGAAGTTAGACCACACAGTTACTAGTGAAAGAAAATTTTTCACAAAAAATACCTCTCCATCACTGATATCTCACTCCTGGTTGTCAAGGAGATGCCAACCTCTGTCTCTGTCTTTGTTGTGCAGAGCCCGAATACCTTCCCAAAGTTAAGGTTATTGTCCTCAACTTATACATAGCTGCTTCTTCGATCTGTCTGTGCCAGACCTGTTGAAAGTTAGAGTGCCTGAAAGTTGTCCACTTCTACAACTGTATCAGCGTGTTTGTTAGAAAGATAAAGATACTTCTTACCAGCTTGGCCTTCCTAACTGCAATAATAGTATTAAAAGTTTGATTTGCCATTAGTTTTCTTGTTTTACAATCACAGCATAAAAAGCAACAAAACCTAGCAATTCAGAAGGAAATCCTTAAAAAAACTTCAAGCAGATAGTCCTGATAGCAAAAGTCTATATCGTAAGGATGTTATATCTTTAAATGGAGTCCGAATACTGAGAAATGTTAATTGTATATACCTTGCCTGGAAAAAAAGAAAAAGGAAAAAAAAAAGAGAGAGAGACAGAAAAACAGTAAGGCCCAATTTGCTGTTCACAAAGTCATATTTATGAATGGGGGGGGGGGAAATTGAAACATTGCATAATATTGCTTACCTGGTGAAATACAAAGGCAATATCAATACTGCAGAACACAGCAGAAAGAGTATCCAAGTAATTGCTGTTCAGGGAAGTAAATGATGAAGCATGAATTATTTTTAGAATGTAGAAACTGACTTTCAAGTGGACACTGGTCTAAATGCTTCAGCTCACCATGTAATTTTCAAGATTTCCAAACAATTAAGAACCTTGTGATATTGATTCTCTTACCGTGAACTCAGCCAAGACAACTCAACTTCACAATTCCATGAGAATAACAGTGTAACTTACTAAGGGTGAAATCACCCTAGCTCAAAAGAATAGAATTAAGGTAAAGCTATAGAAAATTACAGACTTCATCTTGTAAGGTGTGGAATATTTTTAATTCTCAGCAACTTAAATGGCAGTTTAGAGAGCTCAGCACTGCAAGAGATCAAATCCTGTCTGTCTCTAAAAGTGGCTGATTGTAGAGGATTTGAAATGAGGAAAGAATATAAGCTACATTAGAAGGAACATTATTTTTATAGTTTGAAATAAATTTACATTAAGACATTAAATTAAATTAAAACTGCAATATCTGAAAGTAATACGGTCTTTTTGCAAATGAACACATAGTTGTTTTCTCATTAGTTCTTACATACACTGAATCTTTGTATTTTATTTCTGGATTAAAAACAGCCCTAAACCAGAGATAATTTGCATAGATGTGGAAGTATAAAATACAGGCAAATAGATTACATTGCTTTAAATGGTTCCATCAAAGCATTATTCATGCCCTGTCTAGATTTATAAAAATAAGTTCTCTAGAAGCTGCTCCCCTGGAGTGAGAGTTCAGTTATTCATCAGGATGAGGACAGATGGAAGGACCCTAAGATCTCTGCAAAGGCTGACCAGAGCATGGTATCAGGGACCTAAGAATAAGCAGTCATTCACTGCATATGTTGCTTCTATTTGTCCATTGCATTGCTGATATTTGGATAGGTGGCATGATGTTACAGATCCCCAAGGGTTCCCTCTCTTGGCGAGAAGAAAGATGCAAGGAAGGGATTATGATTCAAAGATGTGCCCACCAGTCATAGCTTCCTGGACCTACACTTTGGGTAAAATGTCATACATCCCTTCTTGCTCAAGGTTGTGCCTCAAGACTAGATTTTCCCTTTAAAATTAAGATGCACAGCAGGAGGTTATTTCATACAAATCAGAGAAAGTTTGGTAATAAATACAGCCTTCTTGAATATAAAATACTCTTCAAAGAATATCACTTCTGCATACACTGCTGCAAATTCTTAGTGTTAGGTTTGAGCTATGCTATATTGTAAAGAAGGCACTTGAATGAATGATTCTTTTTGCTTCTTTCATGTAAAGATGACTGCAATTATTGAAGGATGGATGTGAGAATAAAAAGAAAATGTTAATGCAGTGATATAAATTTAAGAAGATGTCTGGATTATATTTTTTTAATGTAGCTATTGGAAAACTCTAGTGATTTCCTGCCTTCCCCTTTCCCCCTCATCGATAGTGGAAATATCTATTAAAAAATGGCTTCAAATTTATAAAGACCTAGCCAGAAATGAAATTGGCAATGGGACCGTTTAAATTGTTTAGATGTTAATCTGTATGTAACTCTCTGCAGAAGCAAGGCCAATAGTGCATTGCTTTCTGTTTGACATACAGTTTACATCTGTTGTTTCTATCAGTTAGAAACTAGAAATGATTAAAAATTAAAAAAAAAAAAATCAGACCAAAAGTGGTGTGAACAATTACTCTGTTAAACAACAAGTTCCTATATTCCTTGCTCATTCTAATTTAATTCCTTTTACGTTGTCTTAACTTTTCAAAAGACCTTTTCAGCTTCTTAACAGTCTATTACTGTTAATAGGCTATATATTTATCCTATAATATAATGGCTAAATAGAGGTCAAAAAAGTTTCTAATAACTTCCATAGTTTACTGCCATGACTTTAAAAAAGTACTATTACCTTGGGGTTACAAAACTCAATACTTTAATAAATCCTCTAAATATTAGAGTTAAAAATGAAATTACTAATTCGGATTCTAGACAGCACAGTAAAAGCAAGCCAAATGTGGTGGTGGTTTGTTTTTCTTTTTTTTTTTACAACAGTTTTGACAAAACAAGCAGAAAAAAACCCCACCAAGTGATACAGCAAGTTTTTGTTGTTTTTCATAACTTTTTTGCTACATCTGTCACCTCTCTGTACAGAAAATTCATAGTTACCACCCTGTCTTCAGATTGTCCAGCATTGGGAAAGGCTAAACAATCCAGGCAAAACAAAATACAACTTGTCTGCAGGGGAAGAAAAACATCTTTATTCCAAATGATGGGCAATAAAATTTTATGAAAGAAAATTAGTCAAAAAGCCACCTGAAGAGCTCCAGCTTTCAGTTATTGCTGACAAAAAAAGCTTGAAATTCGTTTCTGATGAATTGAAAGCTGTGTATGGTCTGTAGTCAGAAAATGAAATTCCTGCTACGATGTCAATAAGTGGCTTCTATTAACCGTCACACAATGATTCTGGAAAAATGGGTCAGTCATTAACATAATAAACATAATGGTAATTTGGTATACAGTGAGTTCAAGACAAGTACAAACTGTTTCCAATAATTGATCAGTTTTCAATATCACTGAGTATCTCTGCAGTTGTGAAAGCTAACAAATAAATAACAAATGTCAAAGTGTATGATTTGCACAAGCTGGTAAGAAAACTCAGTATTCTCTACTTGAAGAGCCTAGGAAAAAGATTTCGAAGATGTTATCAGTTTCCACCTGTGAGCAAGGAAATGAAATCAGTCATCATACAATAATCGGGGTATTCCTTTACTGACAACTGCTTGGAAAGGTACAAACCAATGTTATTCTGATCTGTTTGACTGATGAAGTTGCAGAGACCTGAACAGAAAATTGATCAGCTTTCTCTTCTGGGTACAGTACAAGTGATACTAATTTTGTTGAATAGCAAATCTAGGAAAAATGTCATGAGCAGAATCAAAACTTGCATACAAACTTTGTGGCTCATGGGAGCTTTGACTCCATGGGTGGAGATGGTCTGCATATGATGATGATCTTATGTAAATTTGATGATCTTATGCAAATTTTTATGATCTTACGTAAATATAGCTGTTTGAAAAGTCATCGACATCTTCAAATCCAAAACACGTGTGTCCTCAGTCAAGGATACTTATAAAATAAGCTTGCTGTTGCAAATACACTTAAATAGGGCAATCTATTAGCTGGACACTCTTTAACATCCTGTTTGCTGGACTGCTGATTTATGCCTTCAAAAACATAAATTGACACCTACTTGCAATATGATTTGGTGAATCTGCATCAATCACATTAAAAGAAAAATATAATTAGAACATCTCTGGTGACCAAAACTGCACAGAGATGATGTGTCAGTGTAATTCAGATGATGAAAGAATCCCTGAGGATTACTGTATAGAGGAGTCTCATAATACAGTCAGATGAAATATCATAAAAGCTATCA
This sequence comes from Haliaeetus leucocephalus, assembly GCF_000737465.1. Lineage (NCBI taxonomy): Eukaryota > Metazoa > Chordata > Aves > Accipitriformes > Accipitridae > Haliaeetus > Haliaeetus leucocephalus. The sequence continues at coordinate 8,223,098 of NW_010972864.1, read as the reverse complement.
CAGTGCTAATCTTAGATCATATAATGTAGCACAGCTCTATACTGAGGATCCAAGACCCATTCCAAAGGCCACAGTTCAGTTCTCCAATGTTGATAAATTCTGAGGGTGCACTTGAGGTCAGAAGTAATTTGAATTCTGTACAGTGCAGAACAAAATAGGACATCAGAACATTAAAAAGCAAATGTTCAGTAATGTGTAGTTTTAACCATGGGTTGTTCTGCATATTTTGAAATAGATGAGCCCTCTAAGTAAAATAGCCAAGGGAAACAGGCAAGAGTTTGCTCATTAATTCTGATGGAATATTCTTCCACATGGTGAACTAGTGTATACGTTACACCAAGCTGCTTCTAACAAACCTCAGCTGAATGCAGTTTAAGCTTTAAATCTGGATGCCAGTTGTAGATTGGATTAAAATCCATGTTAGGACTGAGTCACTCCTCTCCTCGAGGTAATTGTATGGAACGACTTACACGAAAGACGTTTCTAGAAAGTTTTCCATATTTTGAGTGAAGACTGGAATCAAAGAATGAACTATGGAAGGAAGCCCTGGGGCTCACCCTACTCCCACACTGGATCAGCTTTTATCCTGTCTCCTCCCTCCCCACAGGCTCCCAGGTCCTTGGGCACTCCTCAGTGGTGTCCTAGAAACAGATCCTGGAGGCTGCTGCCCTGGGACAGTCTTTCTCACTAACAAAAAAAAATCTGTCTGTAGGTGTATGGCCATGCATACGTGCTCTTTGTAATTGTGTATCAAAGTTTCTTGAGAAACATGTAGGATTTTAAAAGTAGCCTAAATATTAGATCACTGAGAAAATTTATAAACTCTGATTCTTCTAGCTTATTCCATCACTAATTCCAATAAATTAATTAGCTTTTCCTCTTACAATTTTTCTGTTCACTGGAGTTTTATATCCAAATAAATTTATTCTTAGGATGTTAACTTCCCACTCAGTAGGCTTTTTGGTGGATTCTAAATTTGCAGTTATTCTGTAGTGTTTCTTGGGATCCAGGTCCAGATTTAAAAATCTGGCTTGATAGCATAATATGTAGCTGACCTGGTGTTTTTCTAAAGTGTCATGAAATAAATTTGCATATATAATCTATAAGCTTCTTATATACTGCATGAGGGATACTGCAAGTTTAAGTACTAAATGCATGGAAGTCCTTCCCCAGTAAAGGCATCTGGGGAGATACCTATTTGCAACCTTCACCACCAGTTCCAGTTTCCACACCTCTGTTCTTACTATTCACTTATTGTTTATTTCTCTCTAATTATACATCTTCTAAAATACACATCAGAACTACATCATAGTTTGCTTAACATTTTCTCTTTGACTTCCAAGTATGTCAACTTCTGTACTCAAAATGCCGTGTAAATTCTCTTCCTTTCTTTTACGGCCATTATTCATCCTAAAAATCTCAGCATGCATGGCTATTCTCTCAATGTAATGCATTTTTGTTTCTAGGACATCCTCATCTTTAAAATTTTCTCACAGTCTTATCCTGGTTTATATCTCTGCTTTCATTTCTTTCTGTGACTGCCACAGTCCCAATGTTCTCTACAACCTTCTCACCTTATTGCTTTGCTCTTTATTCATGTTTCCTTCTGACTTTTGAGAAGGTGTCTTTCATATGCTACCTGCCAAGCACCCCTCTTTTAAACTTGCATTTAAATAAATTTTTTTTTGGTAAAAGTTATTTTCATCTCTGGTAATTTCACTGTAAGCATCATTGTATTGTAAATTCAGTTAAGTGTTGGGATGCCCAGATTCTTTGTGTAGATGTCATGTCATTATTATTTAAATCTAATGAAAGAAATAAAATAACTTTTAACAACCTACCATCAGTTAATAGTCTTCTTTCTGTCTCATTTTTTATTTCTTTGCCATGGAAGACTGAAGTTATTAATGGTAGAGGATTGTTTTCCCTTATAGCATGCTAATTTATGTTGCTATTAGAATGAGTAGACTGATGAATTAGTCTGATGAATACTTAATCATCTTGTTCAGCACCTATATACTGCTTTATAGCAACATAAGCTTTATCTTTTGAACCTGCAGATCAAAACTAGACCAGCTGCCAGGTTTTAGTTTGTAGTAAGGCTACCTAGATCAAGATTTTTTAACAGAACTCCTCTAATTAGCAGTGGACAAAAACAAAGACAAACCCCCCATGCTAACCTGTTAACAAATAAAAGTTTACTGATCTTGCTGTACGTTGCTGACATAAAAACTAAAATGAATATTATGTCACATTGTTGCTTGTTCAGTGCTAACCCACCAAAGAATTTCCTTTTTTTTTTTTTTTTCCCTTAGCTGAGCTGATCAGGCAAGTGAGGAATGGAGTTGGTAGTGGATACCTGAATAACTAGACATGGTCTGGGATAATAATCAACTCATAATGTACATCAAGAAGTTTCCAGTCATTTTGATGCTGCCTGGATCTAAACTGATAGCTTAAAGATGAAAAAATATGGACTGCAGAATCATCTTCAGGCACTTACGTACAATTCAAGCTTACACAAACAGTTTCATAGCAGTGAATTTCTGGACTATTAAATAATTCACCTTTCTATGCATGCTATTATACTATTACACAACTGCAAAACCAAAGAGATACTCCTTTTGAAAAAAAAAAAGTGATTTAAAAAGTTTATAAAAAGCTTTTTATACATGGAAATAGTCCATGTTTAAATGTGTTTTGCTTCATAGCCTGCTGTCACCCAGGCCATTAACCACCAAGAGAATGCTAATGCCTCTCCTGTTGAGTTATATGTGCTTATGAGCTTAGAGTGCTCTGTTTTAAAGATCTGCTTGATGTTCACTGGAAAAGCTAAGCAAACAAGCAAAAGGAAGATTTTCTTTTCTGATGTCTATTGGTTTATTTTTTTTCTTCAGTTTTAGTGTTTGATCTGAGGTAGTTATCTTCCTTTAAATTTAATTACCAAAGAGCACTAATTTGTGAAACTAGATATTGTTTCTTCCTTACTGACAGTGCTGCAGAATTTTTCTTCTTTGTTTAGTTCTTTTGGAGAACCACTGTCTTTTCAGATAAATAGAAGAGCATTTTCAGTTCAGCTCCCATAGCCACTCTCCCGGTAATACAGAGCTATGAACAAGCTTTCTAACAGCAATACTAAAGTACCAAGAACTATTTCATCAGGAAATACCAAGAGCTATTTCACCAGGTATTAATTATAAAATCATTTTAAAATGCAAGATTTATTCTTTTCCAGAAGACACACTATTAAAAAAAAATAAAAATCCATGTGTATACTTTTAAAAATTTGGATCAAAATGAAGCATTCCTTTAGATAAACCACTTCTCATATCCAAGACTGAAGGAGTATTTCAGGGGAGGGTTTTTTTGAAAGATAATTATCCACTCTCCCTCTCTTTCCTTCATTTCCCCTCTCTAAGGCAAGCTGATAAAAAGCAGAGCAATGTCACCATTCAAGAAAAAAACCCCACAACAACCTCATAACAATTTCTCAAAAAAAAACCCTGGTTTATTTTCACTGTTAATACTTGCACAATGGAGCTAAGACAATCTGCCCAGGTACACTTGGAGGCATTTTCCTTACAAATGTATTGAGCCTTTCTTTGTTGTTTCATTTGATCTAAAATAGCAGTAATATAGCCTGTAAGTACATGTTTTCCATTGTGAATGGAAAACACAGCAGCAGCCATTAGCAGTTATTTTAGGGAAAAACTAGCATTTTGTAGCCGTTTCCAGCAGATTGATCTTCTTTCCCCTTTGATTTAGCAGGAAAATTGGCTTCTTTTCTGTACGAAATAGCAGATACGCTACTTGGGTTAGCCTAGTAATAAATGCAAAGAAGTACCTGTATTTTTCTCTTTAATGCATCTCTTTATTTAAGAAATCTTAATTTTGTGACAAACCATGCATTGAGGGGCAATGCTAGTCAGTAAACTGTAATAGAAGGAAAGGATATGAAGGTAATGTTTGATGATACAAATGGAAGGGAGAAATAGGACCCTAGAAAAATGACTAGTACAAAACCAACAGCAGACCTCAATAATCAGAAACTGAAATAATCAGTATAAAGGGATTTTTTCATATGCACACATTTTCCTTATAAATTTAATATGTATGCTGCATGAGCTCTGAAAGCTGAAAATACCCTGTATTTAATAAAATAAGAATTAAATCCTACAAAATCATGCTGAGTTAGACTCATAGCAAAACAACAGCCAAAATCTCTATAAACTTAATCAATCTGTCTGACCACTACAGACATTCAGTTAGTCAATAGCAATTTGTTTGGTGAACACACAACAATGTCTGATACGTCAGTAAGGTTCAACTGTAGTTATGCATTTAGTTACAACTATTATACAGTTTACAGTCTGACTCATGCATGTTCACAGATCTGCCCACATTTTAATAAAAATCCATTCATGTTATTACTTATTGCTTTCCTCATTTGAAAAACAGTTTTCTGAAAATAACTAGGAGCTTGTGGAAGGCCTTCCATGGTGTCAATAATCTTGGTAACTTTGAATTCAGTCTCAATGACTTGCATCATCAGAAAAGCAATATGATATCAAAGACAATACTGTCTTGAAAATCTAGGCAATGCCTACATGGCACAATATTCTGTCAAGAGTCAAAGACTTTCAAATAGAGATACGTAAGTCAGAAATACAGGGCTTTGAAAACTTATCAGCACTTTAGAAGTACGTGTGCAGTACTTAGCCTTGCTTCTTAGCAGACAACAGCCCTAGCTGAGTTCTAACTTAATACACCGTACTGGGTCCTGAAGTTAAGTAAGCACTTTTTAAATCTGATTCTGTTATTTCTATGGGCAGCCACTGAACTGTGTAGTTTTATTCTCAGTGCAAACTGTTAAATAGTGTTGAATATTCTCCACAGCACTAGATCTCTTTGCAATAAACACTTTTTTAGTGCCAGATGGGCTGCTCGTACATGCACAGAGGTACTTAAGACACACTTTTCCTCAAATGGTACACAGAAATAAATAAAATCTGGAAACGATCTGTCTCAAAGGTAGGAATGAATCTGAAAGGGGTTGTGGGGGTACAGGTTATGGGAAGAGTTGGCCATTTGTGAAACTTGTAGGCAAAGACGACTAAATTTTGTGGCATGCTTTCAAAAACCATGCATCTTTGCATACAACGTGTCTGAGAAACAAGGTATTCAGCATATCTTGTTTGTGTCATTTGTTTTATCTCTGCTCTGAGTGAACTGAGTGATTGAGTTTATTGGGATGTTATTAGCATATGTCTGGAATTTAATGTGAATGCTTTATTCAGTTGTGACTTCCCCAGAGCAGGTACACATCTCCTGGAGGTGGTACATTTTCATGAAATATTTATGTTACTTTGTAGCATCTGATTATTTCTGTTTGAAAATATTCAGCATTTGAGAAAACAAAACAAAAGTATAAGTGTACATAAACTTCTTCCCTTGTCTAGTCTTCCTCTAGTACAATGGGAATAATGTAAATCTTGAAACTGAATATTTTTCAATTCTAATCTTAGAGTTGAATCATTATTCATTCCAATGAAGCATAATTGGATGACATCAATGTCACTCTCAAAAGAAAGTGCCTCTTATGGGAAAAGGTAATTTATAAATCTAGGGAATAAGAAAAGGAGTAAAACATAGAATTTGTGAAATGTAATAGCATTGTTTAGAAATTTGACAGTTGATATTGTGCTGTGATCTGATGCTAAACAGGATTCAAACCTATTTTTTTATACAGCCTATTAAATACTGATAACACTATAGCACTTAAGCAGAGAGCGGAAAATGATCCTTTTTTTAAGATTCACTTCAAAATGTACTTTGTCCTGTGCTTACCTTTGATAATCAAAAAGAATCCCTATCATCTCCAAACTACATTTTTAAAATGACAGATAAAGAAGAAAGATAAAACTTTAGAAACTGATGTAAGTGATATTTTCAGTTCATTGTTGTCCTTTGACTCTTAGTTTCCATTAATTTTCGATGACATACAGATAACCAAGTGCTCAAGTAATGTCTGCAAATGGTTCTAAGAAATATTTTGCCAATAAAAGCTTTTAGAAACTTGACCTGCACATCTTCACCCTAAATTCTCCTAATCTCTAAGCAAGTGTGTTATCTCTATTTTCAATAAAATTACATCTTCTAATAGAGAAAGTGCATTTGGCCCCAAGAAATCAGGCTGCACTTATTCCCAATACACTTCTAATAAACTTATATGTATCTTGGAGTAGATTTGGAACTGCTTCTGGGCTGGGTGGGACGCATGTGACAAAGGTGGTGGAATAAAAAGTCACTTTTCAGCACTTTTATTTGTACCACAAAAATGAATCATTTAAATCCCTGGACATTAATAATGCTTTGTAAGCATAGTCCAAAGAAATTGTTTTTGTAATTCTATCTGAGTAAAAATTATTTGCTTTGGATAGTAGGAACACATACTCATTTTGTAGAATAAACGGGAGATGGGAGGAAGCATCTGTAAATATATGATAGGACTGTGCACAGTGGAATGGAAAATCTCACAAAGTACTTTTGAATACACATTGGGTAAGAGAAGAATTAAGTGCTGTCTAAAGTGCATGCAGACTCAATTTTTATAGGCAATGGAATTGTACAGAAATAAAACCGATAAGGTGTCACATCCCAATTTCTCAGGACAATGACTCATGTCTGCCAATTCCCAGGTCAGGATTAGGGTGAAATAACACCAGGGATCCTTTAACTCACAAAACTCAACTTTTATTCGCTCACAACAAGAATTGGCATGAAACTACATCAGCAAACTGTGTAACATGTCCTAACCATACGTCACCAAACATATACTACAAGCCTTGCTTATTTGGGGATCAGTTTGGGGAAGACAATAAGGAGAGCCCTCCTGTTGAGTCATGAGGTTCAGAGTGGCCCCCTTGCTTTCTAGACTCCCTCTCAGAGAGGAGCCTAGGGGCAGCTGGATCCACTCCTACTCCCAGACTTGGTCAACGGTTAATGTCTAAAGGGATGAGGTGTAGGGATTACGGAAGAAAAAGAGAGAGAGAAAGAGAGAAAGAAGATAAGGATTTCACCAGTCCTGGGTCCAGTGTTGGTCCAGCCAGCCTAAGGGTCCAGTTCCAGAGAGTGTGCGCATGTGGAGCTTCAGTTTGTGCCCTTTTATAATCTCCTCGCCCCTTCTTTGGGTGGGCGCTTGAACTTGTTAGGCTAATTAGGTGTCATGCACGGTTTGTGCTTCCAGAACCTTTGGGCATTGGGCCTTTGGGCTTGGGGGTGGTTTGGGGAGTAACTTCTCCCTCCCTGCAGGTTCTTTGACCTCTGGCCATACCTGGGGAGCTGCACCACTCAGCCTGTCAGAACTGGGAACTGAGCGTTCTCTGGCACGGCACGGCCTCCCCGCCTGTGGTTCGTTGCTGTGCAGGGTTTGTTGGTGGGCAGAGTACACCATTAAGCAGAACTTGCCCCACCACAATGTTTGAGACATTAACTCCTTCAGTCTTGTACATAAGGACAGTAAAGTTTGCCTCAACTACTGTTCTGCCTGTTTCTTTCTTCCTTCCCCTTAACTGAGATTTATTCTGCAATGTGAATTTGGTTGTGTGTGATTCCTTGTAGAGACAAAATCTGAGAAACTCAGGTAAAAGCCTTGTAACAACATGAAAACATCCAGAGTTTGTATTTGTACCTTTAACATATTGATCTGAGCAATAATTAAAACAAAACAGCCAACCATTTAAAGTAACCTAACAGCACATCATTGAAATAAAAACCCTTGAAATAATGAATTAATCCCTGTCAGACACCTCTAAGACTACCATTAGGAATTTGCACTCAGTGTAGAATACATACAGCTTTTCCGTTCTGCACAGAGCCATTCAGGCTTGAACACTGATCCTGAAACACCACTGTTCCCAAACCAAAGATTTCCCAGATGACCCATATACCAAAATAAGACACAACATTGCTAGGCATGCCCTGGTGTGCTTTATAGGACCTAGCTCTCTGGTTCCCATCTTAACCCACAGGCTTTTGAAATTATACTAAAATTTTAGAGAAAATTAACCTGGCTACAGGTAGGTAGATGAGAAACTAAGTGTCAGAATTACGAACAAAAATGACAGGAAGCAGAAATAAAGACAATATGCAATCTTTACTCCATGTTCACAGGGTTCTTGAAGACATTTTCAATTTCTCTAGAAATCCCTAGTGTAGGTCTTTTACTCTTGGTTTTCACATATGGTAAATCATAATTTCATTATGAAAAGTGACAATGAATGTGAAATTTGAATATGAAGTAAAATGTATTTTTCTAAGGCTATTTCAGTGCCAATGATACAATTCTCACTTTATTGCAGAAGAGGAGAACATGCTACTAAGGCACTTTATGAAAGGTTTCTATGAATGTTCCTTCTATTTCTTGTGATCTTGCTGTTGGCCAGAAGGAAAGTTGGTCTGTCAGACCTGAATGGAAGAGCAAAGCTAAAACCCATCTGGACCCAGAGTGCTATAAACAGCAGCACAAAGTCCAGCTGGAGTCCAGTAACCAGAGGTGTATCCCAGGGGTCAATACTGGGGTCAAATACTGTTGGACCTCTTTGTTAATGTCCTGGACAATGGGACAGACTGCACCATCAGCAAGTTTGCAGGTGATATAAACCTGGGAGGGGTGGCTGATATACCAGATGCCTGTTCTGCCATTCAGAGAGACCTTGACAAGCTGGAAGGTGGGCAGAGAAGAATATCATGAAGTTCAAAAAGAGGAAATGCAAAGTCCTCCATCTGTGGAGGAATAACCCTATCCACTAATACATGCTGACTGGCTGGAAAGCAGCTTTGCTGAAAAGGACCTTGGGCTCCTGGTAGTCACCAAGATGACCACGAGCCAGCAAGGAGCCTTCATGGGAAAGACAGCCAACAGCCTCCTGGGCTGCACTTGGCAGAGCATTGAAACAGGTGATCCTCTCTCTGCTTTGCACTGATAAGGCCACATCTGGAGTGCTGTGTCCAGTTGTGGACTCCCCAGTACAGGAAAGACAGGGACCTACTCAAGGGACTCTGGGAAAGGATTGCAAAGATGGTGAAGGGGCTGGAGCTTCTTTCACGTTGTTTTTACAGCCCGGATTAGAGAAGGCTCAGGGGTAGCTTATCAATGTGTTTATAGATCTGATAGGAGAGAATGAAGAAGAGGGAATCAGACTCTTCTCAGTAGTCTCATTGACAGGACAAGAGGCAATGGGTACAGTTTAGAAGGCATGAAGCTCCATCTGAAAAAAAGAAAAACCTTTTTTTTACTGTGAGGGAGATCAGACCCTGGAAAATGTTTCCCAGGGAGGTTGTATACTCTCTGTCTCTGGAGATACTCAAAATTTTACTGGACATGGTCCTGGGCAAGCTGTTCTAGCTGATGCTACTTGAGCATGGAGTGGGGGTGGCAGGGGAGGAGCATGGGGAGGGGCCAAGGTGATCTCAAGAAGTCCCTTCCAACCTCAGTGATTCTGTGATTTTCTGATTCTGTGATTCTCTAAGAACAGTTTTCCAATAGTTTTTTTCTGTAGACCAAATGGCTTGCTTATAATGACGTCATGAAACTGTGTCAAGAGCTCTACTAAATTCAAGATATATGACATCTACTGGCTATTCCCTGCCCATAAGGTCTGGTTCTCTGTCACAGAAAGAAATTACATTGGTTTGACATATGTTGTTGTTGACAAATCCATTTTGGTTGCTATTCATTTCCTTGTTCTCTTCCAGGGACTTAAAAATAATTTTTTGATCATTTGTAGTAGTACTGAATGTTGGCTGGCCTATATTTCCTCCTTTTCCTCTTTTCAAATAAAGAAGGAAATGCTCTTCCATTCTCCTGGTGCCTGATCTATGTGAGTTCTCAAAGATAACCCATAAGGATTCTGACAACTCAGAAGCTATTTATTACATACCCTAGGATGAAATTCTTCTAGCCTGCTTGATTTGGAAGCACGTTACCTATGCACGCAGTATGATATATAGTCTTTACTGAAGGCTGAGCTCTTACCCTTTTATTGTGGGAATTCATTCTATGAGTCAATTGATCAAAACTCACCATTTTATTAAGGATTAATGTAAAAAAGATCATTAAACTTCCTTGGTATCACCTGTAGATAGCATACCATTCCCACTAACTATTCCCACTATTTTATGATCATGAACATCCAAGTACTTTATTTTTTCTCTATATTCTCATGCTGTACATTCACATTTGACTGTAACCTTTCTGCTCCCTGTATCTTACTTCTAGAATATATTCTTTCTTTGAAGTCAAAGAAGAGCTCATGATTTAGTCCAGTTCATGTTCTATCTACTTTCTATTCTTCTTCTACATTGGGATAGTGTGCACTTGTGACCTTAGTATCATTTCTGGAAGAACCTGCCAGTTCTCTTTTTCCCTTTGAATTAATTTTCAACACAGAGGATGCCAGTTTTCCAAGTTTATTGAAGTCTGCCTTCCTGAAATCTATTGTTTTTCATTTTCCTGTTATTACTTCTTCGTTTCTTGAAGATTATGACCTCTATTATTTCTTAATCACTTTTACTCAAGTTCCCTTGTCTGATTCTTTGTTGTTAGCTAGAGCACAACCTGAGTACTTACCATTAACTATGCGCTGAATATATATATGTGTGTTTGTGTGTATGCATAGACAGATAATCCCCATTTTACAAATAAGGGTGTTTACATATATACAACCAAGATATAATGCTGTCATAACGTGACTAATTACCAGGCACATTTCCATCAAAATTGTTGTCAAAAGTGTACACCTGAGCAGGCGTTTATGAAATTCCTTCCTTCCATGCATTGCCTCTTTCCAGATAATTGTCACATCTGAGTCATATGGGTTGACAGCATCTCACTAAACTTTCAGTTCTGTTTCTACTTTTGACTTCAGCATGGTATTGTGCAAGAGCCTGCAGCAGACCCTGCAGTAGTCTCCTTAGCTAGGCACCAAGTAGTGCTTGCCTAAAATTAAGGACAGTTGTAACTGTGCACCACTTGTTATCTGTAAAGAATTATCCCTATAGCCTCTCCAAAGCAACAATGATATGTCATTACCCAGAAAACTTAATGGGAAGATTTATCACATTTTATTTAGTTGTTGCATTGAAAGCTGGCAATATATGGTCACTGACTCATTAACAGATAGTAAGCACAGCTAAACTATTAGCATCTCCCCCTAAAGAAATGTCCACTTCTAGAAAAACAAAGCAAAACAAAACAAATCCCAACTTCTTTAGCTATCTGGCTGTATCTGTGTGAGCTTATTCACTCATGAGAAGTGACATGCCAGTCCAATCACTATATTCCTGAAGAATGGCAATATCCAGAAGACATCAAAAATGAACTCTTAATCTTTCTATTGGTTTGCACCATAGGCAGATCACTGGTAAGCCTGGCAAAGCTTCTGATGGAACCAGATATGGAGCCAGGTATTCATTCTTTCACTGCATATGAATAAAAAAATTACTAGAAATAGTGTTTTTATTCTGAAAAAAATGATCTTTCAATTCCCTTCATCCTCTTCATTCTTTTTAGACAGCACATCATCTACAATCAGTAAGATAACATTGCAATTAATCACGCAGTTCAACATACATAAAGAAGGTGATGACATTTATTAAAATAGAATTTTCATTGTCTTCTCATTAGAAATACTAAAATACAGGGTTCTGATGGTTAGAATTCCAGTACTCAATGTTTAAAAATACTTGACTGTAAACTGCTTTGGAGGACAATTTAACCATCTGTGTGGTATATCTCAAAGGGATGACTTCTAAGTATCTAAATCCAGAAAGGTTTATGAGCTATAAATACAAGTTGTGCGAAACAACTACTGTTTCTCTGTAGGCACCTAGGTTCAGAAAAGAAGTGAGATTTCAGACACACTTTCTTCCATCTTTCCTGACTAGCTGTGGCACTTTATCTATGGTGATTTCCACTTAGAAGTGCATAATTCTCCCATCTAACGTACAGAAAACCAGACATTATACACAGATTTAGTAATTCTACAAAGAAATGCACAGAGGTGAACTCAAACAGTTCACTTGCTGAACTAGCTGGAGGTAAATCACTCTTTACAGCAACTCATTTTTAGACCTTTCACTGGTGTAGTGGAAAACAATGTTCCATATGACATTCCAGGAATGTTAAATCACATGCACTTGTGATTCCAAAGAACAATTAGGTTTTTGCAGTGCTCCTCATCTGGCATTTGTTTGTGTTTCATTAGGGAGACTAATCAGGAAAATTCCATTTAGGTATCTGCGTGCTATTTGCATAAAAGCTTCTTGGTGTATTTTTGAGTATTTTAATTTTGGCTACTACAAATGCTGAACTCACAGTCTGTTGGCCCCACATACAACCCTATGAGGACTGCATGGATTAAATAACTTCACAGCATAGTCTCGTGATAGGCCTGATCTATAATTCTGGACTGGTTGAGCTGAAAACAGAACTGAAGAAAACAATACATTGTTTGCATAATTTCCTGCTGGCCAAGAACATTTACATTTCCAGCAAATTGGATGACCTGAATTAAGGTCCTGTGTCTGCTCAGGGAGATTGGAATTTATATCTCTAATGTCTTTAGGGAATGCCTTTAAACCTACTCTTAGATGAAAGAAAGAACATTTTCTATTGAGGCTGTCATTGTGCTAAGCAAGCAAGAGTGATGGAACCAGAGGGAATAAAAAAACCAAGGAAGAACATGATTACAGCTTCACTGTTAGAGTTCTTACTCAAAATGAGATACACAACTTTCGGATTTGCTTTCAGGATTTGTTGTTTGTTTGTTTGTTTGTTTGTTTGCTGCCTACTGTAAAATTGTGTAACTCACTTAGGATTCAGGGAAAGGAACCTGGTTTTACTTTCTCCCATCATGCAGTCACTTCTGTTTTCCTTCTCCCAGCCCCATGACCCTTTCTACATCTGACTATGCTTCAGCAACTGGGGAACTCAAAAGAGCAGGTATGTCCAGAGCAGCTAAAAGCCCAGTGTTAGATAGGTACCTTGACTGTTATTACATTTCATTGTTAAATGCATATATTTCTGATTCTGTTACTCCTTTGTTTAACATGGGAATTGGGGCAGACAGGGTAGGTAACTTTTTATCAATCTTCTCAACTCTGCTGTACAAACAAAGGAAGGATTTTTGCCAAATAGATACACAGAGTGGCATGTTCATCACCTAACTCAATTAAAATGTTGAGCTAGAAGGGCTAATGCCAGAAACCATTGTTTACTTTTTTTTAGTATATTTGACAATGAAAAATGCTTTGAGAATAAGTAATGTAATTACTGCTAAATGCATTTCAGGGGTGTGGAAAGTACTTGTCAAGGAGAACAAATTGTATAGATATAAGACATTACTCTGATAACTTCACTTTTGTTGTTGAAGAATGCAACAATGAAATAAACTGTTGTAAAATATAATTTTCCAAGGATTTTACTTTTCTGTCTCAGCTTCACTGACTGAGAATTGCATTTCATTTTCAAAGAATAGGCAATTTCTTACATGTTATACAATTTTTGCCCTTGAAAACTGTCAGTTGCAATATCCAGGATGAAAATCTATTTTTAGTACCCAGAGAGCATGCAAGAATATGTTTTTATAGAGAGACTAAAATGAGGATGCCACCTGGGTAGAAGTAAGTATGTAAAATATATCAATTCTATAACACAATATAATTTCTTTTGGTTGAGAAAAGATGACCAGAAAATACTATTTCTTCTACTAGGAAAGTCTATATTTTTTACAAAAAAAGTGTAAAAAGAGCTTTATGGCGTGTCTTCATTTAAATGCTCCCTTCTACTCATTAATAAAATAAACCAATTAAAGATAGATAATCGCTTACTTGCTAGAGTTATTGAGAAACATCTGAAGGGCTCTTATCCTTGTTTAATACTACAACAGCTTGCCTATAACTTCTTGTTAATGTTAAGTTTGTGCTACAAAAAAAGATTAACTGATTTCACAAGCCTAACCCATGTACCCCATGTGCATAGATTTTCCATGTGCCAAATTCGAAATTATCAGACCAACATAAGAGGGAAGTTAAGATCTGCCTCTCCAAGTGTGAAAGCCATTCAACAGACAGTAGCACTGCATAGCAGTCTACATTAGGAAAGCAACTTGACAGAGCAGCTAGGCTTTACTAAAAGCATAATTTTATACTAATTCTAGGAATAAAAATCTGCCTCTGGGGAAAGTTGTCAAGAGCCTTTTAAGGATCAAGTGTGGTGAGAGTCCCACTTTAGCCCTCATGGTGCTCATTGACATAAACTTACCATGTCTTTACCAGCTATCTCAAGGGGATCTACCAAAATAAACACTGCTTTTTCTGATCTTTTGAAACATGTGCTGGGATACCATGTGCTGCAGGAAAATGTCAGAGAGAGATGCCACTGCCGAATCAGACACTTGAACCCTCGGATGTTTTATTATGTATTATTCTTTCCATGTATTCACTTCTTCACTAGCTTTGACCTGCACAGTTGTGCCGCTTGTTCTGAGAATTCTGGGTTCATTCACTTAATCTCTTGTAATGATAATGAGAGAGAGTGGACATCTGTGAGACCTAATGGCTGCTTGGAGGACAGCAAAGCAATGACTGGGTGTGTGGGTGTGCATAGAGTAGTTCATGGTGATGAGAAGCTCAGAATAAAACTTTTGCTCTAGGACAAAATAGAGCCAAAACTAGTAGGGAACTGAGCCCTGTTCAGCAAGTCAGTGGCCATATGTTAAGAGTCCAGAGTTCCTGTATAATGAGATCTGCCTCCTGGATCAGGAATGTAATGGACAGGGAAGCAATTATATGGCATATTACAATAATATCTCTAAATCAGTAATGCAGCTCCTGAGCTATGACTGTGCAAGTAGTTTACATGACAGTAAACACAACTGCAGAATAAGAAGTGATACCTTAGTCTCTACAACTACATAATTAAGAGTAGTTTGACTAGATCTGGACTGAACTGAACACTCACAGTCACATATGGTTTACACTCCTATTGTCACAATGGCTTTTTCTTGCTCTCCCTAGGTAGGATTGTCTTCTGGACATGATCCCTCTCTACTCTTCTCCCTAGGATTCTCTCAGCTGCTCACAGAGTTCTGGATCTAAAAGTTTGGAGCCTGTAATAACACATTTACTGTTTACTGCACTCTGACCTACAAAAAAGTCCCTCACAGCATCCTTTCTGAACAAGTTGTCCAGCTGTGAGATCAGCAAATACATCGTGTGCTGGGTGAAGAACCGGCTGAAGGGCCAGAGCTTAAAGGGTTGTAGTGAATGGGGCTACATCTGACTGGTGGCCAGTCACCAGTGGTGTTCCTCAGGGTTCAATTCTAGGGACAGTTCTGTTCAATATTTTTATCAATAATCTGGATGCAGGAGTTGAATGCACCTATAGCAAGTCTGCTTATGATACCAAACTGGGAGGTGCTGTTGACTCACTTGAGCAGTGAGATGCCTTGCAGAGGGATCTAGACAGATTGGAGCATTGGGCAAACATCAATGGCATGAAAATTAACAAGAACAAATGTAAGATTCTGCACCTGGGATGGAGTAACATGGAACACAAGTATAAATTGGGGGAGAGGTGCCTGGAGATCAGCCCTGCAGAAAGGGCTCTGGGGGTGCTGGTCGGCAGCCGGCTCAGTGTGAGTCGGCAGTGTGTCCTGGAGGCCAAGAGGGCAAACCACGTCCTGGGGTGCATCAAACACAGCATGACCAGCTGGTCAAAGGAGGTGATCATCCCGCTGTATCATCCCGGTGGTGTGGCCTCACCTTAAGTAGTGTGTGCAGTTCGGGGCCCACAATTCAAGAAGGAAGTGCAGGTCCTTGAATGTCCAGAGTAGAGCCACAAAGCTGGTGGAAGGGCTGGAAGGCATGTCCTGTGAGGAACTGCTAAGGACTTTGGGTTTGTCTAGTTTGGAGAAAAGGAGGCTGAGGGGTGACCTCATTGCTCTCTACAGCTTCCTGAGGAGGGGACGTGGAGAGGGAGGTGCTGAGCTCTTCTTCTCCCTGGGACCCGGTGATAGGACATGTGGGAACAGTTCAAAGCCACATCAGGGGAGGTTCAGACTGGGCATTAGGAAACTTTTCTTTACTGAGAGGGTGGTCAAACACTGGAACAGGCTTCCTAGAGAGGTGGTTGATGCCCCAAGTCTGGCAGTGTTTAAGAGGCATTTGGACAACGCCCTTAAAATATGCTTCAACTTTTGGTCAGCCCTGAATTGGTCAGGCAGTTGGACTAGGTGATCGTTGCAGGTCTCTTCCAACTGAACTGTTCTGTTCTATTCAAATATAAATTAGATGTATTATTTTGGGGTCATAATTATCATTGTCTGACATTATAAAATTAATTCCTTTCTTGCTTGCTTGATGCTTTCCTTCTACTGCCTTTACATAGCTACTACAGAAATGGCTTTCTTCCCATCTATCAAATTTACCTGGTGTTTCTGCTTTATTTTTGTTTCCATGGAAACAAACATGACTTTTAAGGAGATAGAAGGAAGTGCAGGTCATCACAAAGCCATTCCTCAAGAACAGACATCTTGAGATATTCTAGTTTTGTCCAAGAATTCTCACCTTGCTACCTCCTAAGAGGCATATTTTCCCCACAAAATCCTGGGAGGTCTTCTTTCTGTGTCCTCCTATTCATACAGAAATTAACATGGCACCTTAAAGAGTCCCAACCTAATTAGGCATTGGTATACTATGTTTAAGTCTGAATAAAGAATAACACAAAAATCTTTACAGTTCAACCTTATTTACATGCTCCTACATATAAAAGAAGAACCCAGGGGACTTCAGCTAGGTGTCAGGACAACTGAGAGTTGAGCACTAGATTGCTCATTACTGCAACTCCACAGGTTCAGTTTGGCCAAAGTGCTTTGATGTCAAGTGGAATGCTAAATGTGAAGTTACCAACCTAATCTCTCCACCCAAATGTACTTAATGCTGTTGTTTAAGTGGGATGTTCAATTCCTGTTCTCTTATTACCTTGAACAGCAACCTGCTAGAACATCCTTCTTTCCCTGATGTATCTTAAATTACTTCCAGCTGAAACTAGGACTTCAGGTAAGGAGAAGGTGGGACAGATGGGGAGAGATGATACATCTTGACCAGTCCCATTACACACTCTGGATATAATTAAGCTACACCTGTAGTCTAGTATTCTTTTCTGGAAGCTGGGAAGCCCTGGTGAGTCCCACAGCCTGAATATGTACTACAAATTCCAGGATCCTGAGAATTTCCTGGGCAATTGGGATGAGTTTGCACTCCAAACGCCCAACCCAAAACGTTTCCCAATAGGTCTGAGTTAGACAATTTTGTGACACTGAGATTCATACCCTGGAAGTAAGGGTGCTCTGCTATTTTCACTCTTCCAAGGTGTAGGAAGATCAGTATTCAAGACTTTCCATACCATAAAGATAATCAAATCTGTAAGTCCCTATTTTACATTCTAATGGTAATAATGGGTGGTACTAATTGCAGCTCCTGCTTCAGTTGTTCTCCTCAGTGCCCTCTCAGGTTTCCATTTCCACATCAGCTGCTCATGATGTGGCTGCTGACAGTTTAGAAGTTACAAAACTGTCACTAATTTTAGGATTTCTTTATATAACAGCATGTAATTTTCAGTGATTCCAGAGATGCTAAGAAAAGAAAAAAGAAAAAAAAAAAAAGCCAAACGAGACCTTACTAATATATTGCTCAGGATGGGAATTATTTTAGTTATTTCCAGGTAAATTTGCCCTAATTCAAAATTTTTGCCAGTCAGTAAGAAATAAAAACCTTGAGACAAGGCAGGAAAATGGTTAAGACATGGGAATGGATGTTCTAATGATATACAGCTATAAGGGAGACCAAGGGGATCTGGGCATTCATGGTCAGAGCCTTTGCATCTATTAGCAAAGAAGAAGGAAATGCCTTCTGGGCAGCAAAATTGCCAGCAAGGGATTTCAGGAAAGGGAAAAGAGAATATTCTGTTTGGAAGGGTGTTCCTAAAATAATTCTTAAGGACTAATCTTGGATATAGCAACAGACAGCTAAGTGAAAAATGCAGAATGCCGTTAAAAAAAAAAAAAAGAAAGAAAGAAAATTTAGCAAAATGAATAGGTCAGAGAATAAAACAGACAAAGCTTTAGTGCAGCTATATGAACCTATGGTAAGTACTCATAACTACTTGTATAATTTCAGACTACTGCTATGTGAGACAAGATTCAGAGGAAGATATCTTTTTCAGAAGTGTACTCAGAATAATTAATGTTGGGAAAAAAAGTGCTTGTTTTTACAATATTTGTTCATCTTGTCACCCTACGCCAATCTCTTTGATTTTCTATGTACCTAAAGCCAATGAGCTGCTGTTACCTGGCTCACTGTCACCTTCTGGCGTCCTGCCCTAAACTTGTTAGATGGATGTAAAGTCACTGAGAGTTCATCTGTGCTTCTTTGTTTCTTTTCTGTGAGAACCTAAACCATTAAAGCAGAACAGGTATAATCCAGCTTTTGGGAGGAACCCTCTCATGGCAATTACATCTGCTCACTTTGTTTTCCCAGCACTTACCAGAGTCATATAATAAGTTAAAGCTGGACAGATGCAGTCAAGATCTCACTTACTGAGAAGTGCTTTCTGGTAGGCTTTATCCCGTGATGGTAAAACAGTGCTGTTTAGAAAATGAAGCTGTCTGCAAAGTTGATGCCTCTTTTGCTGTAGATGTGGAATGAAATGGTACAAATGAGATAACCTTGCTGGTAAAGAAAGGTTGGTCTTATCTTTGAAGCAAATGAATTATGACTGAAGAACTGGTTTCTTTCTGTCTTTGATACCATTCCTTTGAGGCTACTGCAATCAATGTAATCCATTTTTGTATTATGCATAACTTATTTCCTGGGTTTCTGACATTAGGTCTGAGTGGCTTGTTTCCAAATTCCTGATCATGCATATTTGTGACTGATGCGAAACAGTTCTGCCCTGAGCACTTGCAGATTTGCAGACTATTAAACTGTCCTGAAAGACTGACACCAAATGTGAGTGGACAATTTTTGCTTCTAATCATTCTGTCTTCAATTTGCTGCCTGCAAACAAACAAAATGCCTAGTGGTCTTTCAGTACCTTGTGAAAACAACTCTGTTACTATTTCAACAGTGTTCAGATATTATAGTGAAGAGTACCATAGGAAAACCCAGGACATTTAATAATTTTCTCTTCAGAGTGGATTTTAAGAGCATGCAGTAAATAAGGCATGGACCAGATCTTGAATGATGAGTTAAAACCAAAATATTGAATAGTTGTTCATTAAGTACTGTTCATTTTGTGCTATGAATAATACAGACCTCTGTAATAAAGTAGTAGATGATAATGTAATTAAAGAGAGCAGAATTTTAGTGTACTTAATACTGCAATATCAATACTGCTCTTTTTTAACAAGAGTTTTGGTTGGGTTTGGGAGGGTTATTTTCTTTACTTTCGTGGTATGGAAACTTGTGCTTACCACCTATGAAGGTAATGAAGAAGAAGAAAAAAAGCTGAAAATACATAAAGCAATATGTAGTAGAGAAGATAAATTGGGAGTTTCACTGTCTTATACTTTAAACAGGAGCAATCAACAAGATTTAAATGCATCATGTTATGTCTTATTTTAAAAGTCTGAACAATGAATAATTGCACAACAGCATGAGCTGGAACATATGACATTGAGGCCAAGGATGTAGCAAGTTTCAAAGGTAGATTAGACATTGATAGAGTTTAAGGAATACATAAAGTTCCATGTTTCAGTGTTAGAGCCCATCTTGAAAGGGGACTAAAAATATACTTGCCTGGTATTTGGTTCATAAACCAGCACTTACATAGATGTCAAACTTTTTGTGTTTCCCTTTGAAAACCATGGCCATTAACAGAAACTGTCTGAACTTTTTGTGACAATTCCAGTGTGAACTGATTTTAGTTTTCAATTTATTTTCCCATAAGTTATCTTTATCTTCAGATATTTGTAAAATACATTTTCTATCTTTTTTCTTTCCTGGTCTATTATTTCTTTAATACTGACAAGGTACAGGAAAGTTCTGTGACGATTTTTTACAGGTGGTTAATTTATTTAAATCAGTAAAAACATGAGAACTGAAAATCCTTTAACAATGAGAAATGTTTTATTGGGAACCTCATTTGGAGCACCAGACTTATCTTTAGTCTTGATACTGTGAATTATGCTGCTATTTTTCAAATTTATATGAATTCTGTTCCTTTATATTTATTTTGGGCTAAAAAGTGCATGTTTTTTATAGAAGGTGATATTTATGTGAGCATACGAAGTGACACTAATAACATTCAGTTGTTGCAAATGAATAAAATAGGCACATTACAAAAGTCAAGCTCTTACAGGAGTTATCAGACACATTTTTGAACCTATCAAGAAGTTCGCATTTTCCATTAATAGTACCACCATGAATACCATTAACCACCTTGAAATTATCAGTTAAAATCCTCACTAATGGAACTGTCATAGTACTTTTCACATATAGACTGCAGATCAGGGGAAAAACAGACAAATGCTGTTTTATCCTTAAGGCAGATATATGTTTGACAACAGGAAAATACATCTACTGTTTAATTCAGAGCATAAATTAAAGTACATTGCAGAAAATGGAAATTCACGTAAATTTACATACTTGTGTCCATCCTCTTATTTCACAGCTCAAACATTTAGGATTTGCTGCCTTAGCTGCTCCAAATCCAGGTGCCATAATTGGAGAAGGTGTGGTTTGGTCCCCAAGCAAAGGGGCTTAGGAATAGAAAGGAGAGAGAAGCAATACAAGTTATTAATGAAGAATACTAATGAATAAGTGCTCCCCTACAGTAATGGCAGACAGAATCTGACTTTCCAGCTGTCAGTCACTCTAAGTGAGCTTGGACTCTATGCTAACCATCACTCACTGCTTTTCAATCTACCTTGGAAATGTGGGAAAAAGGAATAGTGACATGGGATATGTTGGGTCCCCATTACTTGTTATCTATCTGCTAGTCACAGGTAGCATCAAAAGAGGCTTTGAATTGCAGAGTGGCAGAAGATTATTTTGTCTGCTTCAACATGTTGGCATTTGTGGCACCATGGCTCTGCCATGGAAAGGGAAAGTCTCAGCAGGCTGCCATTGCCAAAAGCCATTCTCCTTTAATGCTCCCACTCTTGCTGCCTCCAGGGATGGGTTGCAGAAGCACCCTAGAAGAGTTGATGAGAGCTCAAGCCTATTGTGAGCACCATAAACATTTAAAAACCATCTACTGTGTAAAAGCCTAATTTTCCTAGCCCATTGGTTTTATTTTTATTTTATACATTTATGTTTTTCCACAAAGCACTGTGTACCTCTCCCCCAGAAAGCAAGTAGAAATTAAAAGACAAAATACTGCTTGAAAGTAGCTGAGTTCATAAACTTAACCAAACATTCAAAGTTAAAGCAGAATTACTAGCTCAGTCTCCACTCATAACACATGCTGGTTTATTTTTTGGTTGTGCTCAATTTAAAATTTCAATCATGAAGACTCTGCTATTCACTTGAATAACTGTTCCCCTTTAGGTTTGCTTCCAACACCCAAAAAGTAGTCAAGTTAGGACAAAATGATAGCTTGGAGCTTATAACTTGCTGCTCAGATTTCAAGAAACTTGACATATTAATTTAGCCACATGCCTGCTGTGACGTTAGAGCTGTTCTCAGCCATTCTCAAATGAAAACGGTCTGTAACACATCATAAAAGAGTGGCACAAGTAGGAGACCTAGGTACTAGCTCTCCTTTCACATGAAGTTTCCAGAAGGCTGCAATATATTCTCTAAATGGAAACAAAAGATTATGGTAGATGTTCATTCACTGAAATTTGTTTCAGATAAGAGAACTCTAATTATCAGCTGCTGTCACATTTTTTGATAACTACATTACAGATTTTCAAACTGGTTTATGTACAGACTTTCCTAAGATATATTTGTTCATCTTCTGTGACCATGACCACAGCTGACATGGTTTTGCCTATGATATCTTCAGCATTTATTTCAGGAGAATACATTTTAAATATACGTACAAGGATATAGATCACAACAGTAAATTGTGACAGTTTCCCTGAGAAAGGTTAATAGCTTTCTCGTTAGGCAGAAATAGTTTATCTGCTGGAATCACATGGCTGCATTTGACCACCTTTCACTTTTCTTGTGCTAGTTGTACTCATTAGTTGTCTTGCAGAAAGTTGTTAAATGGAGAAGATTTACAGTATAGTTGATGATAACAGTTCTAATTCTATTACAAATGCCATAAGGTCATTTAATACTCTGAAGAAATCTATTGTGATTGAGTTTTGCTTTGTATTTCCAGTAAATGTACTTATCTTCCTAGCTGCATAATTAAAGTACTTTGATAATAATCCAATGGGACCACAAAACAATTTTGTGTATAATGTCTACCATGATTGCGTTATTGTTATATCATATCCCAAGTCTGGTAAGATAGCATAGTTATCACAGCCATCTGTAGTGTTATTGGTCTTCTGTTCCAGTGGGATAGCAGACTTTCTCTGAAGCTTTGCTCCCAAGCAGCCTGCTCAGGCTGCTCCATCTTCCAGAAGGGTGCAACAGACCCTTCTAATGTAAAGTCCTGGGTCCCTTCCTTCTCTTCATACTCTTTGTTTTCAAGCACATTTGATGTATCCAAATGGATATAATGTTTCTGTGCCCCTTGAGCAGCAGGAGAGACAAAACTCAAAACTTATATGATTCCTCATAAGAAAGGTCCAACCCAATGATTTCATAATAGAAGACACACTGTGAGCCTTGACAGTAACAGTCACATTTTAAATGTGAAACAACGACCAGGCAGCCACTGGTTTGCTGCATAAACACATTAAAATATCAGTAGACAGGGATAAATTAAACTAATGCCTTGGTTCTAATTAAGCCTTTGATTTCTAAAGTGATTTTCTGCTAATACACAGGAAAAGGCCTCTAAGGCTACATCTATCCTACTAAATTAAGCATGCCCAATATTGTTTTCTGGCACTGAGACAAGCTGGCATGGAGTAGCCCTCACACATACCACTGCACTCTCTCACCCTCCAGAACAGGATGAAAACATTCAATCTCCTTATGGCAAATGGTGCTGCTCCGAGCTCACTTTGTAATCCTACCCAGAATTGGTTTGGAGATAGCCTGGGCCAAGTATGCGCCAGGGATAATTTTAATCAATCATTTAACAACATAAGTAGGAGTATAAGATCATAACGATTGAACAGTGAAAGCAGTTAAATTCCAGTGTCCAGGAACATTCTCCAGCATCACTTTGCTTACATTACCACCATTACTTTTGGTGAGAAACTTTCTATTTGTTGGCTGACTACCCTACCATCTATACTGGATATGTGTTTTCTCTGTCACTTCATAATAAAGGTCTAAAAAAGTGGAGGCATTTATTCAAAGTACTGAAAACTTGAAGGAAATTGTGTTGCAAGGGGGATGTGACAATATATGAAGTCACATCAAATGTCTGGTTTGCTTGCAAACATTGTGATATAACATGAATATGTCAAATGTATTACCAAGAAATGCTGTTATTTATTTTTAAAAAAGAGAGAGAGAGAGAGAGAGAAAGAAGGAAAAATACATACTTTTGCAGCACTATCTTACCAAATTGGCAAAATCATTTTTACTGTTAAAAAAGTGGTCCCCCAGCATTTTCTGGTAATGAATCCACTTACAGATAAACACATCATTTTTATTCCTATGTTACCACTATTTGATCCCATGCCATAGTTAGCTAATTAAAATTATTTTCTCCCAGAATAAAATACAATTTAATTGTGGTTTATAATCCCACATATTCTTCTCAAGTGGAAGCTGAGATACTTTTTTGGGGAACCTGTCTTTTGGGGTCACCTTTTGTAGCCTTGGTGAAGTATAGTACAGAAATTTTCTTGCTCGTTTATGTTGTTCGCCATCGATACACACTTAAAGACAATATTAAAATTCAACACTTCCTATCTTTCCATGTTGTTATTATATATGCTGTTCCATATGTCCTGAAAATTGTGGTAAGATAAGATGTTATGGTACAATACCGTTTACCATTATAGTACAGCGAGTGTTTGCTTATAACATTACAGAGGTTTACTTCGCAATGTACATACTGGAAAGCAGTCTAGGCAGAAGTAAATAACTGCTTTTTACATCATGGGAGCTTTTCATCCACAACTCAGGGAGCCTTTCTTTCTCTTTGCCCAAGAAGCAGCAAGTTTAATGTATTCTTGAAGTTTTGGTGGTTTCAAAATCTACAGTTAAACTTTCTGAGGAGAAAAAAGGGATCCAAACCCTTCTTTTGACCACTCCTCTATCTATCTTTAGATAGAAACCCATCTTGGTTGTTGAGGGACATACTGCTGTATGCTAAACAATCTTTTAGGACCTTGCCCTACAGCTACTATCCTTGTTTGACTCTTACTGACCTATAAAAGATTGACGAAGTATTACATTTTGAAGATAAAAGTAATTCTTCACATATAATTTTGAATTTTGGCCCAAGTTCTAGAGTCTACAATGACAATTTATACAAAATGCTGAGCAGATGCAGAAACCTATTGATTTCTGCAGGACTCATCAATGCATGTTTGCTGCTGTGACTCACCTAGAGCTACTCTGAAATAATTTGATAATGCTGTAGGCTGACCTAGTAGTTTCTATACAAATATTTTGACTTGAGTGCTTCTTACTTGGAATTGTCTGAGATGGGTCAAGCAGAAAATAGGAGATGACTCACTATCGACCACAAAAGGGTCATTAAGAGATAATGCCAGAACTATTAGATTTGATGCCTCTGGCCTCTGTGGACTCATGGAATTAGTTTGGCCTGAGGAGGGATAAAAGCCTGCCAACATAAACGAAACAATGAAGACACCTTTGCGTTATTCAAAGGGACATTGCCTGGGGCTATGATTTGATATCCAGACTGGAAAGAATCTGCCCAGATACACGCAGAAATGTAATAGTGTGTGTGGATTAGTTAGGCCTTCTCATGACCTTCAGCGCCATTGTCACAGAAGCATAAAATCATAGAATAGTTTGGGTTGGAAGGGATCTTTAAAGGTTATCTAGGCCAACCTTCCTGCAATGAGCAGGGACATCTTCAACTAGATCAGGTTGCTCAGAGCCCTGTCCAACCTGGCCTTGAATGTTTCCAGGGATGGGGCATCTACCGCCTCTCTGGGCAACCACTGTTTCACCACTCTATTTGTAAAAAATTTCTTCCTTATATCTAGTCTAAATCTACCTTCTTTTAGTTTAAAAGCATTACCCCTTGTTGTGTTTCTACAGGCCCTGCTAAAAAGTCTGTCTCCATCTTTCTTAAAAGCCCCCTTTAAGTGCTGAAAGGCAGCAGTAAGGTCTCCCCAGAGCCTTCTCTTCTCCAGACTGAACAACCTCAACTCTCTCAGCCTGTCTTCATAAGAGAGGTGCTCCAGCCCTCTGATCATTTTTGTGGCCCTCCTCTGGACCCTCTCCACCAGGTCCTGTGCTGAGGACTCCAGAGCTGGATGCAGCACTCTAGGTGGGTTCTCACCAGAGCAGAGTAGAGGGGCAGAATCACCTCTCTCGACCTGCTGGCCACACTTCTTTTGATGCAGCCCAGGATATGGTTGGCCTTCTGGACTGGGAGCGTGTATTGCCGGCTCATGTCCAACTTTTCATCCACCAGTACCCCCAATTCCTTCTCCACAGGGCTGCTCTCAAGCCCTTCATCCCCCAGCCTGTATTGATACTGGGTGTTGGCCTGACTCATGTGCAGGACCTTGCACTTGACCTTGCTGAACCTCATGAGGTTTACATGAGTCCATTTCTCGAGCTTGTCCAGGTCCCTCTGGATGGCATTCTGTCCCTCAGGTATGTCAGCTGCACCACTCAGCTTGGTGTCATCTGTGAACTTACTGAGGGTGCACTCGATCCCACTGTCTGTGTCATTGATGAAGATATTAAACAGTACTGGTCCCAATATGGACCCTTGAGGGACACCATTTGTCATCGGTCTCCATCTGGACATTGAGGAGTTGACCATAACCCTCCAGATGCGACCATCCAGCCAATTCCTTATCCACCAAATAGTCCACCCATCAAACCCATATCTCTCCAATTTAGAGAGAAGCATGTTGTGGGAGACCATGTCAAAAGTCTTGCAGAAGTTGAGATAGTCGACATGCATAGCTCTTCCCTTGTCCGCTGATGTAGTCACTCCATCATAGAAGGCCGCTAGGTTGGTCAGGCAGGACTTGCTTTTGGTGAAGCCATGCTGGCTGTCTCAAATCACCCCCCTGTCCTCCATGTACCTTAGCATAGTTTCTGGGAGGATCTGTTCCATGATCTTCCAAGGCACAGAGGTGTGGCTGACAGGTCGGTAGTTCCCAGGGTCCTCTTTTCTACCCTTTTTTAAAAATGGGTGCAATGTTTCCCTTTTTCTAGTCTCCAGGGGCTTCACCTGACTGCCATGGCTTTTCAAATATCATGGAGAGTGGGTCTGGCAACTACATCAGCCAGTTCCTTCATGATTCTGGGATGTGTCTCATCAGGTCCCATAGACTTATGTATGTTCAGGTTCCTCAGGTGGTCACGAACCTGATCTTCTCTTTCAGTGGCAGGGACTTTGCTCCCCCAGTCCCTGCCTTGCGGTCCATCCACTTGAGACACGTGGGAAGAGAGGTTGCCAGTGAAGACTGAGGCAAAAAACTTGTTGAGTACCTCAGCCTTCTGCTCGTGTTTCTACCAGTTTGCCAGTCACATTCATCAGGGTGGTATGCTGTCTTTGACCTTCCTTTTGTTGCTGACATACCTGTAGAAGCCCCTATTATTATTCTTTGCATCCCTTGCCAAGTTCAGGTCCATCCGTGCCTTGGCCTTCATCACCCCACCCCTACACAACTGGGCAGTATCCTTATACTCTTCCTGGGATACCTGTCCCTGCTTCCAGTGCCTGTGCATTTCCTTCTTGCCCTTTAGTTTGACCAGCAGGTCTTGACTCATCCATGCCAGTCTCTTGCCTTCCTTGCCTGATTCCTTACACCTGGGGACTGAAACCTCTTGCACTCTATGAAAAGTGTCCTTAAAGATCTGCCAGCTCTGTTCTGCTCCCTTGTCCCTGAGGACAGTTTCCCAGAGCGTCCTATCGACAAATTCCTTGAACAGTTGAAATCTTGCTCTCCTAAAATTCAGGGTCCTGATTTTACTCTTTGCTTGACCCATATCCCTCAGGACTGCGATCTCCACCAGTGCATGATCACTGCAGACCAGGCTGCCTCCAATCTTGATGTCACCAATTAGCTCACTTGTGTTGGTGAACAACAGGTTCAGTATTGCATCCCTTTTGGTAGGGCTGCCTATTACCTGGTCTAAGAAGTTATCCTCAACGCTTTCCAGGAGCCTCCTGCATTGCCTACAGCTCACTGTGCTACTTTTCCAGCAGATGTTGGGGTAGTTGAAGTCCCCCAGCAGGACAAGAGCCTGTGAGTGCAATGCCTCCTGTAGCTGGAGTAAGAAAGCTTCGCCAATAGGCTCCCCTTGATCGGGTGGCCTGTAGTAGACACCAAGAACAAGTTTCCCTTTGTTGCCTTGGTCTCTAATTCTTACCCATAAGCTTTCAACCTGCTTGTGGCTATTCTTCAGAGGCAGCTCTTCACAATCTATCCATTTCTTGGTGTAGAGGGCAACCTCTTTGACCCTCCTTCCTCCCCTGTCCCTTCTGAACAACCTGTAGCCATCAATAGCTGTGCTCCAGTCATGGGATTCATTCCACCAAGTTTCAGTAATGGCAGCAGCTTTCTAGCAGCATGGTAGCTTCCAACTCCTCCAGTTTGTTGCCCATGCTCTGTTCATTGATATAAAGGCACTTCAGCTGGGCTGTCGGCTGTATCACTTTCTTAAAGGAACACCTCTTAATTCCTTTGAGGTATTTCACTGCTGTTTCCCTGTTGGCTCCTATTACCTCAGGACCCCCTGGCTTATCTCCATAAGACTTCAAGTGTGCTCCAGTGTAGCCAGCATGGCTCAGAGCAACAGGCTGGGGGTCCTCTCTAGTACTCTGTCCCTCAAACCTTGGCATGTCATCCCACAGGCAAGCCTGTTATTATCCCCCTCCACCTTCAAGTCTAGTTTAAAGCTCTGCCAATGAGCCCCACTAGCTTGTGAGCAAAGACCCTCTTCCCCCTTTGTGAAAGGTGAATCCCATCTGATGCCAGCAGGCCTGGTGCCGTGTAGGCCATCCCATTATTGAAAACCCCAAAACTGTGGCAGTGACACCAGCCACAAAGCCATGTATTAATAGACTGGGTGCGTCTGTTTCTTCCAATATCACTGCCCACAACTGGAAGGAGAGAGGAAAAAATTACCTGTGTTCCAAATTCCCTTACCAACCGTCCAAAGGCCCTGAAGTCTCTTTTGATCGCCCTTGGACTATCTGTTGCGGCTTCATCACCACCCACATGGAAAAGCAGTAATGGGTCATAGTCTGAGGGCCATATTAGGCTAGGAAGTTTCTTAATGATGTCCTTAACCCAGGTACCAGGGAGGCAGCAGACTTCCCTAGGAGGAGGGTCTGTCTGGCATATTGGACCCTCCGTTCACCTCAGAAGAGAGTCGCCTACAGCTATAACCCGTTTTTTTCTTCCTCGTGCAGGTGGTCATGATATGGGGTGTAGGCCTTTCTGACCTT
>NW_010972864.1:8192892-8193605 GCF_000737465.1 Haliaeetus leucocephalus | reverse complement strand
TGGACTTGCCTCCATTCACTCCTTCAAGCTACTGCCTTCTGCCTGGTAGGGGAAGGATACAGGATCCCCTCAATCTTGGTTTTTTCTAGTGGCTGGTTCTGTCTCAGGGGGGGGAGAGCATGATTCCACCAATCTGTCTCTTTCTCAGATTCCCTGATGCTCCTTAACCTTTATACTTCTTCCCACAGCTCTGCCACCAAGCTGAGCAGATGACCTACGTGGTCACGCCTCACACAGCTGTTCTCACTACTGCCATCAGGTCCTAGTGAAAGGCTCTGACTCCCTGGTACTGAGACCTGGGTGGCTGCACATTTTCGTGGGAGCTCTCTCTGGGTTGTTACACCCAGTCTGGTGAGTAGAGAGGCCGTAACTTTCTGTCGAGTGGATACCACAGCTAAGCTCCTTCTGAGAGGGTGATGACCACTAGTTGAACTCACCCCTCGAGCTGGCAGGGTGACGATGCCCTTCCTGCATGCCCTTCCATGCCAACAGCCACACCACACCCTCTCTGACGCACCACCCCATCTGCCCGCTCTGGTCGCAGCGCTCCTGGTCACTAGTGCTCCCCAGGATGCTTTTGGGAGGTGTGGGGAGAGCTGCCAGCTCCTGGCGGGTCTCTCCGCTGCCCTGGTGTTGCCCTGCCTCAGGAAACCACCCTCTGTGCCGAGATCTGCTGCTCTGCTGCAGATAGGGCTGGCTCTGGAGCAGCTCCC